>NW_005842218.1:1332128-1394903 GCF_000455745.1 Alligator sinensis
AAGAGAGAATAAATACATACAGAGACACCCAAGGTACTGCCATTTCCTCTCATTAGCACATTCAGAATTGGATCCTTGAACTTATCTTTTTTCAATAAGTTGAAGGAGGCATATAAAATGAAACTGGGATCAAAATAGCCCAATAGACAAATAGTAAGGACAACTTCAATATTCAGGGAGCAGAGTTTGAGAGGACTGAACAGAAATAATGGTACTAGTAACCCAAAACTTTTATGAGAAAAAAAGATAATTTTCTGTGCCTTTTCCAAGTGTTAAATGTAAAAAACATATGAGATAGAAAAAGAAAAGAAACTGAAGCAGTAAAGAAGTTGTACTGAGAGTTCATATGCCCTTATTTCATTTCATAGACTCATAGAGAAGTAAGACTGGAAGGGACCTCCAGAGGTCATGTAGTCCAACCCCCTGTCTCAGGTAGGATCATCCCTATCCAAACCATCCTATACAAGCTATAATTTAAACTCTTTGTAAGACTACTGTTAACCCTGACATAACACCTTAACCTGCCACAGGTAAAGCAGGGGAACCATGCCAGCCAGTGTCTTGTTGCTATAACATTTTTAAATTTATACTTGAGAGATCCCAGTTAGAGGGCCACACCCCCTGCTGCAGAGAAAGGCAAATTTTTTTTTGTCTGTCCAATCTGACCATGGGATAAAATTCCTTCCTGACCCTCAAACCAGCAATGGGTCTGACCCAGAGTGGAAGGGCAAGACCCCCTAAGCTATAACCCCCCTGCTTTGGTTCCAGCAGAAGCATTGGTAGACCATAGTCAAAATTCCCAGCCTTGGCTGCAGCCAACATTCAGTGCTTAAAAACACCCTGACACATGTAGCAGAAAGGGTGGGCACAGAGGCAGCAAGCAAAGCCCAGAAGCATGAGAAGCACCTGTGATAAAACATAGGCATAGCTCCACCTAGATCACCCCTGACCAGTGGCTATCTAAACTCTTCTTGAGCACCTCCAGTGATGGTGTGTCCACAGCTTGCTTAGACAGTCTATTCCACTGCTTCACTATAACAGCAAATAACTTTTTTCCTAATATCCAATCTAAACTTACTTTGCTGCAACTTTAAGCCTTTGTTCTGAATCCTCCTCTCTGCAGCAAGAGAGAAAAGGTGCTTTCCCCTTCTTCTTTATGGCAGCCCTTCAAGTATTTATGAAGAAAAATGGTGGTCTAAGGTTCTGGGCTGAGCTCAAAATCCAAGCATTTTACTTTTTGCTTAAAAATAAAGCCATTGTATAATTTCATGAAACCAAAGTAATTACTAAATTAGTGGTGTGTCACTCATGAAGCTACTAATGACATCTGTTAATAAGAGAAGGCAAAGAGATGTAGTTAGTTATGTTAATCTGAAATCAAGTAGAAGATAGGGTAGATTTGTGCCATGTAGACTAACCAAAGGGTGTGTGTGTGTGTATATTAAAAGCTTTTGTGGGCTAAAGCTAACTTAATCAGATGCTGCAAAAGGACATGCATAAAGGATTTTATAAGGAGAGAGAAATATGAATACAAAAGGCAGAAGGGAGGCACAGAGGGGGAAAGGGGAGAGGGGCAATAGTAGGCAAGGCAAATAAAATAATATAATAAGCAATACAATAGAATAAAATAAAAACATGCAAGTAATAAATAAAATAAGTGAAGGCAAGTAAGTCTAAGAATAAGAGCTATACAAGAAGTAATAGTTAATTTGTTCTATTCCCTCCTCTGCAACTCACTCAGTGCAGCATCCTCCAGCTTTTCTACCTGCTGTATAGAAGTATTTTTGTGTATCCGTGTGAAAACTTCAGAATACCAAGATAAACAGATATTATAAAGTCACCCACCTGTAAAGAGTGTAGCAGGCAGCCTAACTAATACTCAAGTCTCCCTCTGACAACTGAAGTGATGCCACACACACACACGACACCAAATCTGTTTTTTTTATATTTTGAGCCTCAGAGATATATAATAAGTTGGGGGTTTTGAAATGAAAATGTAATCTCTTCCCTTGGTTTCATTTAATGCATGAATGTTTTTAACATAATTCAGATAAGAAAACAGCATCATTCAGATGCTTGCAAGGATTTCTGAACTTCTGCCAAATTAACCTCTATTTTTATCAAAATCCTGTGGGCTGAAACCTGGCTACATTTCAGGAAAGTTTGTTATATTTTTGATTACTTTGTTTTCATTATAGAAACAAAAGACATACAATAAGAGTTCTATTTGAGCAGAGAGACAGCTATAGAATAGCCAACCGTATGGGCAACAGATCTTTACGTAATACACTCTGCATGTTTATAGTATTTAAGCATGAACAATATTGTTGAGTGACAAGAAATACACACCGTTTTAATTGATAACAGATAAAAACCAATCTTCTGTCAAATTAAACTTTTAGAAAATGAAGCCATCGGTCCTTTAAAATGCAGCTGGTGAAGATGAAAGTTCAGGTTCCAGATGGCCCAGAAGCAAACACCACAATCCTATAGGCAAGTCTGAACTAACAAGCTACTGTAAAGTGATCTGCAAATTTGTCAGTGGAGGGATTAAAGAAACACTTATGGGAACAGCTGACCTTATGAGTTTTAATGATCGTCAGCTCAGCTTGCCTCTATGAAATGAGTGCAGGCATTAATAGTGGGAATTTTGGGTTGTTTTCAGCCAAAATTTTTAAGTCAATGATGATTGTAAGTGTTATTTTCTTTTGTTCTTCATTCTAACACGCCACAAAGACACCCAGTTTTCAGAAATGAGCATCCCCCATGCTAAAAAAAAAATAAAAAAAAAAACAATGGCTTGAAGGGGTTTCATGTCAAGAATCCAAAAAAATTGAGTCCCTCAGAATCAGACACTTTTGAAAATCCTACCATTGTAATTTTGTAAGATGCTGCACCAGAATCTCCAAGAAAAACAGCAAAGCCTGAAGGGAGTTCCTCCACTGAAAGCATCCTGGAATTGGGGTAAATAACTATGAATGAGTAAGGTAAGCAATAGGGCTGGCCTTATGGATGGGCAACATAAGTGACTGCCTAGGGCTCTGTGATCGTACACACATCATCCCAACTCCCCCTCTCCACCTTCCCACTGGACTGCGCTTTGCAAGTTTCCCGACCTAGCCCCACAGTTTCCCCCTGGGGTTTTATTTCTGAAACTTTCAGTAATTCTACTACATACTTAAACTCAAAGAAAGGGCGCCAAATAAAAGTTGGTTCAGGACACCATTTTCACTAAAGCCAACTCTGGTAAGCAAGATGATACAGGTAGAAAAAAAAAAAAAAAGGCTGAAATTAAATTATAAGAATGCTGTCCCCCACCACACACACACCACTACCCTTCTGTGAACTGTTTGGATAAGGAAGCACAAATCTCACTTGCTGCATCCCTCTCCCACAAAAAATATTTACACGACTATCTGAAAACTCTTGGTTGTATTACAGTACCACACGGATACCTCATCATAGACAAATAAGCTATTCCATAAAGTGTATGTGAACTATTCAAATTTATAAGGCTCAAGGCTTCTAGTAGGTCTCAAAAAGCAAGGTAATACCAGTCCATTTCCATTTGGAATGTGGTGCACGTTAGACAAATAGCAAATCCAAAGACAGGTACAGATTTTTCACAGAATCCTAAAAATGTATGGCTGAAGGGAAATGCAAGAGATCTGGTTTGACATACTCTGCTTACATCTGTATAACAAGGTTTAGCTTACATTAGGCCCCTGGCAGACATTACATTTAAGACATGATTAACCAGTTAAGTATGTCTTAAGTAGTACTTCAGCCACATGTTCATAAAATTCATGGCATGATAAACAGGGAATAAGCCATAAGGTTATTACATACACTATGTGCACATAACTTTGTGGCTGATTCCCATCACACCTTAAAATTGAACGTGTGGCCAATGCTGATTAACTTATCAGCACTCCCAGCCTCAGGTATGCACCGGCCCTTTAGGACTCCAGTGTGTTCCTGAGGCTGGAAGTGCCAGTCAGTTGATGGCACAGCAGGAGGTGTGATTATTGGGATCATAGATGAGAACCCATTGCACCTTGAACTGAACATCTGTCAGTGGCCTTACTTGTGTGCATCATGCAAGATGTGCCGGGCAGGACAGAAAGATACATAATTAGCAACATGGAATATATATCTATAACAGTATTTCATGGTTCAGGGTACAAAGATCACCTGTTGACCTTCAACCTTCCAATATTGTTGAGGTATATTAACTGGATTTTAACTCCCAAGCATGATATAATTTTTCTGAATGATCAAACCCTTGCCACTCTTAGAGTTAGATGGGAGGAAGAGATGGACAAGGGATCTCATCCAGTATGCTTGTATAAAACACACTTCTAGATTTAACAGATTGCAGCTAAACTGTTTTGAAGTCTAAAGACATAAAAGGCAGCTTGGGTTGGAGAGCATACTCTTGTCAAAACAACACCAACACATCTGTTTGTGTAAAGCAATGGGAAGAGCTCTGTTCAGTGCTTTGTTCAGAAAGTGAACAAAGCCAAAAGGCAAACCACCAAATGTGCAGTAATTTTGAGGTTTTGAATAGAAATCTGCACTCTGCTAAATAGCCTTGTTTTAACATGGATCTATGAATCTATGAACATTTTTCAAAAAAATGCTTGTGTAATGAGCTGTCGGAGGGAAAAAATATTTAAAACCGTCTTCTGGAAAGAAACTCAGCGATATTCCCCTGGGAAATTGTTTCAGAAAGTAAAGCGGTCTGCAAGGAAAATAAGGCCTCTAAAATACACATCAAATGGAAAAGCAAAGGAGGAAAGACATTAATTGTAAACAGCTCCTAGCAGGGGGCTGTGTATTCAAAAACGCATGTCTTTAAAGGCAGAAGGATAAGCAACAACTTGAGAAACTTGAGCCCACAGGATGTGATTCGTATTTATTCATGTGATAGTACCTTCAGAACTATCACATGAATAAATACGAATCACATAGCAGACACATAGACAAAAAAGTAATAAGAACACATATGTTACTGCAATACAGAGTTGACAATATTCAGAACCAAATTTTCATCAAGGAGGCAAGACAAATCAATAAGATAAGGCATGGGAAATTCTTACCAAGGAAGCACATAGAAAGTCTGTGGAAAAACTAATAAAGACCATGGATAAATAAAATTTGATGTTGCTGAGCCAGTTTAGTTTGTTTGGGGTACATATGGAGGAAAAAGAAATCATGCCAATAAATCATAAGCAATGTCATTATTTATAAGAAAATGAAGAATAGTGACAAAGTAAAACTGCAAAAAATATTCCTGTGGACTAAAGACGGGATAAACAAGAAAAAGAAAGTTGTAAATGGATGATTTAGAGCTCAGAAAATTAACAGCAAGATGTCCAAGATGTCTGTACTTTATGGAGCTATTTAATGTACTAATGACCAGAGAGAGGAATAACAACTTGGGGAACCTTGGTTACAACTGGAAACTGCTTCTTAGTAAGGAACATAAGGTGGATCTATATGAAAAGCTTTACTGTGCAGTAGACAAATCTACTGCACAACAAGTTGTCACCACCAACACATGCACACTATTTACTGCGCAGTAAATGAATCTACTGTGCAGTTAGCTACTACCCGTGAATACAGGTAGTAAACTAACTGCACAGTAGATACTGAGCAGTAACGCTCATGTAGATGACATTGAAATGCCTAAGCTATATAGCAAATTTGTTCCAGTTAGCCTAGGCAGCAGGGGCTGCAGGCCTGCAGCTCTGTCCCCTGTAGCCCCCTGCTAAATGCTAAAGCATGGCTATTTAGCAAGGTGCAAATTTCTAGTCAAAACTTCAAAATTATTGCACATTTGGTGGTCTGCCTTCTGGTTTTGCTGCTGCTCAGCTCCCTAGCTCCCTCCAGAAGCTCCAGAGGGGGAGCAGGCAGGGACTTGGAACCTAGCCCCCACCTGTCCCCCAAAGCAGCTCCATGTGCCACAGAGCTGGCTGCTCCAGGGAGTGAGCGGGGACTTGGAACCCAGTGTGGAGTTGTCCTGGGGGACAGGCAGGGGCTGGGCTCCCAACCACCACCTGCTCCCTGGAGAAGACAGCTCTGTGCTAGGCAGAGCTGCTCCAGGAGACAGGTGGGAGCTGATTTCCCAGCCCTCACCCACTTCCCAGAGCAGCCAGCTCTGTGCTCAACAGGACTGCTGCTGGCAAAGCCGGTGCCCTCTCCCCCCCACAGCCATCTGGATGCTCGCTGGCAGCTGCCCACACCTGGAACAGCTCCCAGGCAACCCTCTGATGGTCTGGGAAGCCCTGGCAGGGAGCTTGCTGGCAGCTGTGTCCCCCAATGGACCTAGGGCCAGGAGAGCTCTGCCTACTGTAGGGGCAGTTGTCTCCCAGTCTGGTGTCTTACTGCACAGTAAAATACTGAGAATTAACAGCACATATTGACATGCCCAGAAAAAACTACAAACCTTCCAGATCTGATTAAATGGTATTTGAGAGGAATAGGCAACATGAAACTAAATCAGAACAAGAAATACAAAGCTATATTATAAGACCCACATTTTTGCTGCTCTTATATAGCATAAGGATTAGAATGGAGCCAAAAGAGAGAGGAAGGAACTTTAAGGGGGATAGTATATTTATAAGAGGTAAGAAAAACCCTCAGATGTAAAACTCAGAGAAAGAAAGCCAGCAATGGAAAACATAGATAATAGATCTTCACTGTATATGAGTAGGGTGGTATGAATCATGGTTCTGCTCCTGCAACATTCGGAATGCCTAAGGCATATAGCAAAATTATATTTACAGAAACAGCTACCATATTTAAGTGAATATAAGATGAAGTCCCCCTGTCCCCCATCAACATGGAGAAAAGCCCCTCATCTTATATTTGCATACAAGGGAACCTCATTAAATACATTGTATATCTTTGAACTGCTGCTAAAAGCAGCACGTGCTCAGTAATGGAAACCAGCTATGAAGTTAACTAAATGCAGCCAACACCGAGTATAATGTACATGATCCATATGGGGCAAACATGCTAGAGGGAACCCATTTTTTGTGTGGCCCTTAAAAAAAGCACCAAAAAATAAACCGGCAGGCGTTCCACCAAGAGGGAACTGGCATCAGGCCTGGAGGTACCACAATAGCAGGCAGATACTCAGAGATTAGAGCAAGCTCCAACACCCTCCCCTGGTGCCAAAATATGCTGATGGGAACTTTCTTTTACAAATGTTATTAAAAACACACTTATCATTCTACAGTTACTAAGCTACACATATTCAGCATCCTTGTTTTACCAAGACTTCATAGCACAGAAACAACTACATATCAAAAACATACAGCTACATATATTAAACCCTTAAACAACATACGTAATCTTCCCCAAAACACCAAACCCTTCTTATACAAATCTTTTTCTTCATACAGAACCCCATGAAAAAACTGTTACCTCAGTAACCACCTGAAACTCTCTTCCCTTCCCATCAATCCTCTCTGTTGATTTAGTGAAACAAGTGTGTCCAGTCCTTTTTCTTCCACTTCACCTTTTCTCCCTGATCTCTTCCTTGTCCCAATCAATGTAGTATTTCATTTCATGCAGCCCCCACTTCAGGCACTCTCTTTCAATGAAAGCCAACCTCTTAAACACCCAGAGGCCATAAACTAGTTTTAACATATGCTAATAAAGTCCTTAATAACAGTTCATAGATTTCATAGACGTTAGGGCTGGAAGGGACCTCGTAAGATCATCAAGTCCAGCCCCCTGCCCAAGAGGCAGGAAGTCAGCTGGGGTCAAAGGATCCCAGCAAGATAAATGTCCAAATGTTTCTTGAAAGTGTCCAGAGTAGGTGCTAGAATGAAGATGGAAGATGCTGGCACAGAGCAAAGGTAGGCACAGGAGAGTGGGAAGCAGAGGCTGGGAGAAGGGAGCAGGGAAGAAGAGACTGGGAGGGAGGCCTGAGGGGGAGAAGAAAGGGGGCAAAGGTGGCAGTGGGGAAGGTACAAGCAGGGGACAAGCTGCTTGACCTCCCCACCATTGCCTGCAATGGAGGGCAACAAAAGTGGTTCAGGGGCTGGGGCAAAAGACTTATGAGGAGAAGCTGAGGAAAGTGGGTTTATAAGTTTAGAGAAGAGAAGACTGAGAGGGGATTAGATAGCAGCCTTTAACTACTCAGGGTGGCTCCAAAGAGGATGGAGTTAGACTGTTTTTGGTGACAGATGACAGAACAAGGAGCAACAGTCTTACATTGCAGCTAAGGAAGTTTAGGTTGGATATTAAGAAAAAACCCCTCTCACTAGGAGGGTGGTGAAGCACCAGAACAGGTTACCCAGAGAGGTGGCGGAATCTCCATCCTTGGAGGTTTTTGAGGCCTGGGTTGAGAAAGCCCTGGCTGGAATGATGTAGTTGGGGATGGTCCTGGTTTGAGCTACGGTTTGAACTAGATGACCTCTGAAGTCCCTTCCAACCCTAATTTTCTTTTAAAAATGTTTGTAGAATTATAGCTGTATAGAGCAGGGAAATACCCTAATCTTCAGCTGACTCAACTTCTCATCTCCCCTGCTTAATACATACAGCCTAGTTTCAGGGGGCTGATTTTGCAGGGGTGGGGGGCGGGGGTTGGGAGGTGTGCTCTGATCATAGAAAAGTAGGACTGGAAGTCATCTAGTCAAACCCCTCCTACTCAAGGCAGGATCACCTCTGTGTAAAACCGTGCCGTTAAACATTTCCAATTATGGCTGTTCCAGTTTTCACATTCTTAAGTAAAGTGTTCCAGTGATTAACCACCCTCATATTTAGAAAGTTCCTCCTAATATCCAGTCCAAGTTTCCCTTGTTGCAATATAAGAACATGACTTTTTGTCCTGTCCCCTGAAGCCATACAGAATAGTCTATTGTCCTCATTATAACCTGAAAATTTTTGAAAACTGTTATCAAATCCCCCATTAGTCTTCTCTTCTCCAGACTAAATAATCCCAGTTCTTCCAGCCTTCCCTCATAAATTGTATTTCTCATGCTTCTAATCATTTTAGTTGCTCTCCTCTGGTCTCTTCCCAATTTAATATAATTGGAGGTAGACTGTAGAGACAATGTGTCCATAAATGGGCAAAAGATAGTTAAATATAATAGTCAATATGATGAGAAATGTATAAAAACTAGAATTGTTGCATTTGGAAAGAAAGGATTTCTGCAAGGTATTAAAGCCATAAACTTACCTTTCAGAATCTCAGTTCCTCCTTTTTCAAATAATAAGCATCACAATGAAGTGAATGGTTGGTGGTTTTAAAAATCAAAGAGAAAAATTCCACTTCATCCTATACTACGGACTGTGAAATTCACTGCTGGTAAATCAGAATTGAAATCATCAATCCCTATTTCAGTTCAGTTCTAGTGCTTATGATCAATACCATGATTTTTTTTTTTTTGCTTCCATATATTAGGGTAGAAGTAATCCAATCATAAATAGAAGTACAGTAGTTGGCCAGGGACAGGATCAGGGCTAGCTGCAACAATTGTTTAATTTTTTCTTGGCACTTTTTTATTCATCCCTAAATAACAGCATCCTTTTTCATTTCACACTCCACCACTCTCTATATAGCATAAGGAGGATTGTGTTTATGTATTAGACTCAAGTTACTGGGTCCCTGGAACTGGAGGGGTAGGGAGAAGAGCACAGCCTCCTAGTATGTTAGAGGACAAAGCTACACCATCTGCCACTATAACCAACTGTTCAGGTATTCTTGATGGTGCTAGAAATACTCATGCTGGCAAGAAGTTGCTGGTTGGAAGAACTAGTACTTTCTCACAAATCTGCCATGTTTTCTCTATGAGAAACCAATCACTTTTTGCAGCACCAGAAGTATGCATTTCTCACTATACATATAATGTCTATCTATGGCCTGAATTGCCCAAATGCAGGAAGTACATATAGTTGATGAAATGTGTGTAAGAAGTTTAGACAAAACTCTTGCCACCTTTTATTGCTCAAACCCAAAAGTTTTGAAAATTTCAGATCAGTTCTATATGAGTAAAATATCATCTCAAGTTCCCAAAATGCTCTACCTATCTTCTATTAACATCTCATGCCATCAAACTTTTTATAAAAAGACATTAGTTAACATCAGTTGAAAATGCCATTACTGACATGTGCATTTCTTTTGGAGGCTTGACCTTCTACATACTCGTATCTTAATCTTTGATGGAAGTCATCCACATTCTTTCCCTGACCTGACATCTGAGTATTTACCTGTGTTTTAAGAAATGTGTCTGTTAACAATCCGTTGAGTTGTTTAGGCAGATAATGGGACAGATGAGGAAAAACTGCTATTAAAAATGCAAATGTTTCAAATGTACTTATTAACAATAAATGGAAAATTACTAACATTTAGACAACATGGAATTCGAACTCTAATGCCTTGTGTCATGTGAAAAACTAATTTTGATTATTACTAAAATCAAAACCTCTTGAAGAAATGTACAAATAAATAAAGTAATGGAATTACAACAGTTTCAGTTATGCACTGCCCTGCGCCTTTATGAACATGTAGTCATGGCACACTTGTAGTCATGGTATTTACAATCTGCATTGACTGAGCTAATAGAAAATATGGAATTTTCAAGTTTTCAAGTTCTGAAATAAGAGTTTAACATGGTCTGATATGTTAAAAGAATTTATTAGCTCCACAAATAGAGTACCAGAATAGTTTCAGATTCTTGTTAAAACAAGCCTACAACAATTTTAAGTAGCACAAATTATCAAAACTTTCAGAACCACCAAAATGAACTACATTTTGCAATGACTTTATAATTTGCTGTAAAGTCAAAGTCAGAATAAGTTTAGTTGACCTTATTTATAACCCAGCTCCAAAATAGAAGTGCCAGTATAAATTGTCAGGTTTGTGAGGAAAATAATAATATGACTCATAAATTACTCAGACTTATTCAGTTCTGCTGATGAGATCAATACCTAGCAACTAACTGTTGCAAGAGGAACATAGAAATCAGGTTTTCTTTAAAAAAAAAAAAAAAAAAAAGAATATGAGTTAAAACTTCCCATAAACTGATGATAAGAGCTTTTCACCTATGTAAGAACAAGCTAGCTTTTTCATAAGGGTCCATGCCTAGAGTCTCTTCTTTGATGGTGGAACAGGTAGTTTCATAGATACCAGCATGAGATATGCAGAATGTCAAATATTTTTTAAATTGTTGATTAAGCAACACATTTTTCAGCCGATGCGCAACAATATAGTGGCAGTCTGAACTGCCTATAGTTGCATGGCTCTAAGGCAGGTCTTTGACCTGATTTGTCACAAAACCTCCCTGGAAGACTGAAGTACCATTATCCCAAGACTTAACAGCTCACTGAGAAGTCATGACATCCAAAAAAAATCCAAAAGTTGGTCTAATAAAAGATATCAGATTCACCCATAGAATCTTGTCTGCCTGACATCCAAAAACACATTCAAGTCTTTGACCAGCATCCTTGAGTACTGTTAGTGTTAACTGCTATCCCCATAGAACATCACTGTTTTCACTTCCTGATTGCTGGTCCACCTCCTGTTCTGTGGGTGTCCAAAATAGCTGGGAACCTTCTTGTTACCTTAACATATTCATTCCCGCCCTTGCCCCGCACTATTTTTTTCTTGTGTTTCTATTATCTGGGCAACTTTTAGATTTAGATTTTTATATTAGGTTAAGGAAATAAGAACATTGTGGTATGCCTGTTTAAGACAAAGAGAAACCATGAAGTCCACAAGTAGAATGCTCTTGCAAGGATAAAGTTTCCCATTTTAAACAGCCTTATTCATAGCTTCATGTTATTTTGAAGTGTGCTTTCTGTGTATACATCCTGACATACTTTGGGTAGTCTGGTAAATACTTATCAAAATTCTGCTTATCAGGATTGCTCTCTTTATGTCTTCATTTTATCTATTACTTCCACATGAGACTAGAATTCAAAGGATGCTTAATCATCTGAAATTGTGGATGGCATATTAGGTACATATGGCAACAGTAACAATTTAATTCAGTCCAATATGGAGATTAACTATTTCATTTGACTGTGATGTTCCATTTTGAATTATGTTTAAAACTACATGTAGTTTAGCTTGGTTAGTATATTTTCTCATTTTCAGCAACAAACATTGGTCCAGCACCCCTGTGACATGGGTGGGTAATAGCCAGAGAGTCTAGATTCATGACCAGCTTCATCTTTTCCTAGAAGGTTAAACCAGATACAGACAAAAGGGCTAAATTTATTTGCCTATATTATTGTTCTGAAGTTAAGTTAAGTTAAACAAGAGATAAATTTCACCTAACAGTCATAAAAAAATTTGATCCAAACCTTCAAAACTGACTGTATTCACCAGTTGTTTCAATAATACTCAATCCTATAAGTCAGACTTGGGAAAGGATCTTAATTTTTTTCCCTCTGAATTATAAAATTACTTGTATTTTTAACAAATGGCTCATATTTTATACAATCTCTACCAACAATGGCCTCTTCATTTAGTAGGGCAATAAATCCAAGAGACATGCCCATTGCCAGATCTGTCTTTAGTTTCTTTGCTGTTTATCTACAGTTGTGTTAATTAAACACATTTTCAACGCTGCCCATGATTTAGTAACCAAATATTACTGCACCTATCAGTTATAATAATCAAACAGCTCACTGTTACAATTCATTGGCAAATTTCAGCTTTCATATTATAAAAGATTGAGGGGCCTCAAGTATGGTAACAGTGAAGAAAGTGAAAATTATTAAATGGAATGAGGTATCATCATTTCCTTCTCTGGGAATAACTTCGCACATGGTCAATATGGATCCTTATCTATTAATAAAACAGGAACTATTATTGGCAGCCATCTCACAAAGCAGCATTGAAGGGAAATGAAATAACTAACTCTTCAGTTATTTAGACTTATATAAAGTTAAAAAGCAGCCAAAAAGCAGAAACACAAAAAGCAGAAAAATAATAAGCTAGGAATAAATCCTTTTGATTTAATTGGATGTTAGTCCTGATATTAGCCATGACAGAAAAGGGCGGTACCTACAATGGTGCAAGAGTCAATGCCAATTCAAAAACTGCTTAAAAAGAACTGTTGGATATGGCACGGGGAATAATTTATAACTAGGTGATCTCTATTTCACCTCCTTCCCTGTTCAAGTAACATTTGAAAAAGGATTATAATTTTCTCCAGTGCATTCCATAATTAACGTTGTTTGCCAAATATCTTTCTTAGTCTAGCTTGTATTTGCAAATAATTATAAATTGAGCACATAGACACCCACATCATATGGCACACTTCTACTTTTCAGGGACTTCAATCTTGTGGGTTCAAATACATTCAAATCACCTTACCTACCCTAACTGCCATTTTTCAGTGTGTTTCAAAACTAGCAACCAGACACCCCTCTCTTTATGGCTGGGGACAGACATTAGGGCTGTGTGAAATTTTGGCACCGTATTGTTTCGGAGGTGTTTTGGGCTGTTTTGATGCACAAAACACCGAATTTGAATTGAAATGGAAGGCTGCTGCCCTGCCCTGTGACCTGGCGTAGCAGGGGTCAGAGATCCGCACCTGTTTTCCCACCTGCAAGGAGGGCAGTGGCCCTCCCCCTCACCCCCCACCCCCCACCTCCATGCTGTGGAAGGAAGGGAGCACTGCTGTAGCACCCCCGGCTTCTATCCTGAGACACTGCAGGCATGTGCCTGCATTTCAGGTATGTCTGAGCAATTACAAAGCAGTTTAGCTTTGCCAGGTTAGACTAACTTGTGAAAATTGAATCAATTCAGGCTCAGGCTTTTTGAATATCTGTCCCTAGCCTATATGTTTTCCCTTTCACTCCCAGCAATGAAGAAGCAATATGTTTGGTAGAATACATGAAACTGGAAAAGGCCAAAGCACCCAAGACAAAAAAATATTTTTTGGGACATGGCTGTTTCCGGATGCAACGTTTTCCAGGCTAAAGGATAAAGAGTAGGTTGTCCCTAGATTAAATGCATGTTTTTACGACCTTTGCCAGATGTTTGGGGTCCTTATGCAAAATGGGTACTCAGGAAATAATAAAATAAAAAGAAATTGATGTTTAATGCCTTCCAAATTATGGACCTATCCTTATTCTGAACTGAAGTTTACTGCATAACTCATTGATTTCAATCTGAGCTGTAGTTCTATCTTCACCAATGGAAAAAGTGAACTGGAAATACAACAGAACTATGACTTCTAAGTATGACTCTGACATAAATTAAGAAGTTTTTTGGTTCGGTGAACTTTGACACTTCTCACTCATTAGACCAGTGATTCTCAACCAAGGTGATGGGGAACCCTGGTATGCCATGTGATCCTTTGAAGGGTGTTGCAGAAAAAGTGTGAGGAGATAAACAGATATGGACAGGCTCAGGCTCTCCCTAACCTGATCGTTCTGCCACCTCAAGGAGATAAACACTATAATAAATAAATAGTTTTTGATATGGGGAACCACTCAATCACAAAGTTATAAATGGGTACCTTAAGCCTGACAAGATGTACCTGGAGTTATAGCAATTCTCAAAAAAAGTTTGAGAATCGCTATACCAAACATCGCTGAACTTCCAGTTTTTCACTTCACTTTCATCAGCAAAGAGTTGGGGTTTAAATTGATTTTGACTAGAATCCAGCTAAAACCCCAAATCCAGAAGCCTGCTATCCTTTTATTTTTAAGATCCTTACAGGGAAATCTTTCACAAGACAGAAGAAAAACAGGAGAGTGTTCTCCTTTGCCTTATTCACAAAGTACTAAACGCAATTTGGATCTCCTGAACATATAAAATGCTAGTCCCAAATATTTACATTTAATCCTCTATTGATCATTTAATTATAACCTGTGTAGATTTGCATACTCATATGTTCCATGTAAATTTACATACACACAGATTTACATCAATGGCTTACTCTAAAGAGTAACTTATTAGTTGTGAAAACATGTAATTTTGATTGTACAACTAGCATGAGCTAACCCTACAAGATGTCAAGCAAATGAAGAGCTAACCCTACAAGATGTCAAGTAAATGAAGTTAACAACAACAAAATTTTACTAAATGGTAAAGAAGAAGGGGGAAGAAATGAAAGTTTGATAGAATTAACTCCCTGGACATACAGAGTATCCAGGAAATGTGGCATCCCATGAGACAGTCTGGATGAGGGAGGAGGAGATTCCTGATGTGGCAGGACAGCAACAAGGCTGGGCTCAAAACTCTTGCAAGGGTAGTAGTATGACTGTTACTTCTTTTCTGTAACCAGTTCTTTAAGTAAGTTACTGTAAATAATAAAGCATTGCTTCCACAATACCACAAGCCTTACCAAGATACTACAGACTGCATGCAGCAGCTCACTTGCCTGTAGCAGAAGCTTTTGTGAGCTGAAGCTCACTTCCTCAGATGCTGTGAAAGAATGTATAGAAAGTAGAATACAACAAGAAAAGAGAAATTAGGATACAAAAGAAGAGGGGAAGGGAGTGAAGGGGAGGGGAGGGAAAGAAAGGGAGGCCAACAAACAAACAAACAAACAAACAAACAAACAAACAGTAAACTCAAGGGAACAAAGGAGTTATAAAAGCTAATCCAAGCTAATGGGATAGGAATCCATAGTCCCTGTTTCAACCACACTTAACAGAAACCAGTCTGTCAGTGGTTGTTCTGCAGTTTCCCATTTAAATTGGTTTTTAAAAATTTGCTGCCTGAGAACAGTCACCTTCACATCAGCAGTGGAGTGTCCAGGGAGGTTAAAGTATTCTGACACAGGCTTGCATGTCTTTCTGCATCTGCTGTCAGAGCAGTGTTCATTCATTCTGACATGTAGTAATTGCCCTGTCTGTCCAATGTAGGCAGAAGAGGGGCACTAAGCATGTGTGAGAAAGTTAACATAGGACTCTACTGTTTCTGCTTGCCGTGGCCAGAGGCAAGCAATCAAAAGGAAGTATACACAATGCTCCAATAATGTCTCCCTGTTTCTATCTCAGCCAAAAAAACCCAAAAAACAAAAATCAGCCTTCCTGCTTAAGACACACACCCCAGTTTTGGGGGGTGGATTTGGGGTGGGGGGAGGCAGGAAGGGGTATACGGTATGCAAGTAAATATAGGATTGCCTGAAAAAAGGAGGGAGAGACAGGGTAGCTTACATGACCTAATAGGTGCTTTCAATGACTAATTCCTATGATTTACTCTTTAAGATTCTTCACGGTAGAATTTTCCAGCTCAGACTATTTTAGTGTAGTACAGGTATGTCATGTAACTTTATAGGCCCTCATACAGTCAGGAACAGGATCTTAACCTATAAAAGATTCCTTAAATTACATGAACTTCAGAAAACCAAACAAAGCAATATTTTTGCTAGAGGAAGAACAAGCAGCTGTTTTTGGGATTATCTCCAAATACAAGCTGGGTCCTTTGAGACCGTAATATTAAGGCATTTTCTTCCATAATAAAGGTGAGTCTGCTGGCAAACACTCATTTTTATAGTCCCAGAAATGCTCAACTATGCTCATTTCTGCTTCCTCTTATGCACACAGATATTGTTTTTAATTTAAATCACTTTTATCATGGTTCCTCCAAAGAAGAGGAGGGCAAAATCTTTAAAACATAAATCTACCCTTAGAAGTTCTTGCTTTATTTATTATTATAGAACTGATGAGCAGATATAGAAGATGAAATATATGACTGGAAATCTAAACTGCCTGTTTGCTATTTACTGTTGGCAGAGTATATCTAACTTGTTTAACGTGTCAAGAGACTTACTGCATATGATTTCCAGTCGCAGAACAGTGAGAATAATCTGAATCCAAATTCCTCTTAAGAGGAAACAAAACTTTTCTAGTACCATTCCACATAGCCAATATTTACAAAGGTACCTGAAGTTTAGATCCTAGGTCGGTATTTACGTACCTAAATGTTTTATTGATTTTTCAGGAGTTGGTAGGGTCTGTTTTCCTCCCTCTTTAAAGCAGGTTGAACTCCACAGGTTAATCTGTGTAAGCCCTACCCCATCAACCAGCTGCTTCACTGTCACTCACTCCAATAATTGCCATACACTCAATGGCATCCCTATAGCTACTTGCTTTTCATGGCTTTCTAGCCACTGATCTGGCATGGCTTTGTGTTAGAAACAAAATTGAAAGGCTCTATATCCCATTATAACTCCTTTAAGACATCCATCCTCATTGTCTCTCAAGTTGTTTACTAAATATGATAAATAAGTTTGTCCAGACAGCACACTGGCAATGGCTGACAGACCCATTGCTCATATGGATGGCCTACCAAACCTTAGAAAAAAGGACATCTATCCTGCTTTGTTTTCTGAACTCCTTATTAAATCACTGATATGTGACTTGGCTGCCACAGCTCCTTGATGCTCCTAATGTACTAAAGCCACAGACGGTACGTAACTCTAAAAAAAACAAATTCATGCAGTTAAAAGAATAGCGGAGCCAGACTGAGCCAAATAAAAAAAAAATAAGCCTTGTTCAAATGCCTTGTCCCAGAAGTTGAGCAAAGACCGAAAGTATTGTAGGAATCCAAGGTTTTTTTGGCGACTTTAGTTGCTTGCCAAGTAAATGGAGACAGAGACTGATTTGGATTTCCTACTATGACATCTAAAGGGACCCAGTTCAAACAAATTGAAATTGGTTTCAAACAAATTTGGCCTTCTTCAGGCATATCACATTGGGCACCAACGTTCCCTCTAAGTTGTGTGGTGTGAGCGGCCGTGCAGGCACACCACACCTAGCAGCATGGCATGAGTGCGCCTGTGCACAGCACACAGCTTAGGAGGAATGCTATTGGGCACTCAAAACCTGAGGCAGTCAAAATCACTGCTTGCTTTTGAAAAACCTAGTCAAAGTCTTGGCTGGAATAGGGGCTATAAGGAATTGGGACAAAATGTTCAAATCCAAGTTTTGAACTAAAAATGTTAACCTCTGGGTTATAAAATGCAGTGCTTCACTTGCTATGGGAAAGAGCTAAACATTATCACTAGAATATTTACAAAGGTATAGGATGTCCATTAGGAATAAGCTAGACTCTCTAGCAGATAGAAACATTTAACAAACAAAATGAAAGCGAATACCATACACTTTAGCACTAAAATTGAACAGTGGGAAGCAACTCTGTAAGCAGGTTTCAGAGAATGACTTCAATCCTTTTGGCAATTGCCTTTTATTAGCTCCTTCAGTGACTCCTAGATAAATCCTGGAAGAGCTGTGTTTATGAATAGAATAACAAGCCTGGATCTCAATTCCCTCCTAATCACATTATTTTAAAGTTTTCCTACTCCTTCCCCTACCTTCAACCTTCCGACAGGTTTTTCAACCAACTATTTCTGTTAATTTTAGGAGCTAATAAGAACCTGTTTCATCTAAAATCCTGATGAAATAGTTTTCCATCTCTATACATCTAATGACATTCTCTCCATGCTCCAAACCAAGAGAGTTTGTTGCAGGTGTATGACAATCTTTTCCAACAGACCACTGATTGCAACAAAAAGAAACTCTAACGGAGCCAGAGGACTCCTGTTACTTTAACAGAAGGCAGCAGGCTAAGCTGGCTGTCTGGGGCCACATGACAGAAAGGGCATGGGGCTTCTAGGCCTATAAGTCCAGGGCCTGAGTCAGAGCAGGCAGTCAGACTCTGCATACTGTAGGGAGAGGAGCTCCCCAGGGAGGATGACTTCAGGAAGCATGACTATGGACCTGCAAGCTACCTGTGAGAGTGAGCTTAGCACTGGGAAGTATAGTTTGTGTAGGGTGTTGACCCAGAGCAGGGAAGAGCTTTGCAGAAGCAATTTGCTGATATTTATGTATGCTGAAGCATATGTTTGTTTATCACTGGAGGACGGGATTGTGACTATGGGGTAGATGAGGAGGCCAAAGTCAGGAGCCTGGTGGGGCACTCTGCATCAGGCAGCCTAGCCTGGTTCAGGGACCAGAGGGCTGAGGAAACAAGCAGCACAGCCCAGGGTCAGGGACCTGAGGGCTGAAGGCAGGGATAGTAAAGGTGGACTGACCTGGGATCAGGGACCCTGAGGGTTGGGAGCTGGCCCAGAGTGCCTGAAACAGTGGCCAGAGACCCAGAAGCTGAGCTCTAGGAAAGTGGACCTTGGACTAAGGGGCCCAGCCAAAGGAAAAGGGATGAGGTCAGGAAGGTGGAAGCCCCAACAAAGGTTTGAGAGGCCAAGGGTCCCCTACCACCTAAACACTGACTGACATCTGCGAGGCATGGGTATGACTATGGGGGTGAATGGAGGTCATGATGATTGCCCCTAAGGCACTGCTAGGGTTGTCTAAAAGGAGAAACTCATGCTGGAGGGTTTGGAGCAGAGAAGCCCAGAGGATTGTAGACCAAGGAAAGGCACCTAGGAAGAAGCAGCATCTCCATTGAAAAGACCTGGAGATCAAGTCATGGCAGGCAAGAGATAGGAGGTAAGGGGAGACCGGAGAGGGTGGGAAGGTATGTCTGATCGCTAGGGGGCGTCATACGCTGGGTGGATTGCCAGAGCCCATCACAGCACACTACATAAGGATATTCAAAGAGGCTCATAACAGGTACTGAGAACGAGACAACTCTGCCTGCTGAGATCAGAGTGCAGAGTTATTCAGATTTGTTGATGGCATCATGGACAGCAAAAGCAATAGAGGGAGCTGAACTGCTTGATTTACTTCTTGTGTTATTTATATTTATCTGTTGAAGGACAGACCTTGTGTACCCTTAAATTAGATTTCAGTAGGTAAAGGAACAGTTTTTTAAACTATTTGTGTCTCTAATTTGAAATGTATTAGTACTTTAGACTAAGGGTCAAAGGTACCTGTCTTATTTGTTGGGCAAGGCTTTTGAGTAAGGTTGTCAGAATTTTTCCTAACACCTGTTTTTGGAAATACAGATCTACTGAAATCAGAACTGTTTGCCAAAAAGTATAGGTTTCAATGAATTTTTCTATGTAAAATACTGAAAAAAAGAGATATTGTTCTGTATACGTTAAACGAACATCTGGTGCTAAAGAAAAAAAGACTAGAGTGGGAGGTTTGCCAAGTAAAGCATGCATATCACTGGTATCCAGACATCCTTTTTAGTCACAGAGAAGCTAAGTTTGGTGATCAGCATGCTAAGTTACTCCTTAAGTCAGCTGCCCTGGTGCAATACCTTGAACTTAAATACTGGGTGGATTCAGAATTTGATCCAAAGTCTCTCAAAGGATGCAACTATTCCACACCAAGAGAAAAGTGGGCACACTAGAGGAGTGGGACAGGCTGCAATTAGATCTGGACAGCTTACAGGGGTGGGCAGATGAAAACAGGATGGGTTTCAATACTGACAAGTGCAAGCTACTGCACCTGGGGAGGAAGAACCAGCAGCATACCTACAGGCTGGGGAATTCCTCTCTCGTCAGCACAGAGGCAGAAAGGGATCTTGGAGTCATTATTGACTCCAAGATGAATATGGGCTGACAATGCAGGGACACGGTCAGGAAGGCTAACCGTACCTTGTCATGCATCCACAGATGCATCACGAGCAGATCCAAGGAGGTGATCCTCCCCCTCTATGCAACACTGGTCAGACCGCAGTTAGAGTACTGTGTCCAGTTCTGGGCACCCCACTTCAAGAGGGATGCATCGACAGGGTCCAGAGGAGGGCCACTCGCATGATCAGGGGGCAGCAGGCAGGCCCTATGAGGCGAGGCTAAAGGACCTGAACCTGTTCAGCCTCCACAAGAGAAGGTTGAGAGTGGATTTGGTGACCATCTATAAACTGGCCAAGGGGGACCAACAGGCTATGGGAGAGTCCCTGTTCCCCCAAGCACTACTGGGAGTAACAAGGAATAACAGGCATAATCTTTCCTACCCATGGCAGGGGGTCGGACTTGATGATCTGCTCAGGTCCCTTCTGACCCTACCAACTATGAAACTATGAAAACTGATATGCAGAAGAATAACTTACAAATATAAGAGGATCAGCAGATCATCTTGAAAGGAGGTACTTTTAACATTCTCCCTCCCCATCTACCCCACTGTTCTTCTAGCAACAACCTATTGTCACCTTCCAACCTTCAAATCTTTTTTCCCTGCCAACTATCCCAGCATTTAAAACTTCCATCTAAGATCCATATTCCCCACACCATCTGCACACATTCAATACAGTAGGGATTTCATTACATATATAAATACTCTTTGTGGATATTAATTGATACAAACATTCCTGGCCCTTATTCTCTATATATTGTTAGTTAGAATTTTCAGAGAATCTATCCATAGCATGGCACTCTTCATAGTATCAAGTCCTGACCTTTGACAACAAAACATTTTAATCCAATGTGTAAAAGATCAAGTTCACAAATATTGTATACCCAGGGTGCAAAGAGAAAGTTATAGCTAGCTTGGGGCTGGGTGGATTAAAGACAACTATATCCTATCCTTGGCACTAACTGCATGATTAATTTACTTATTTTTTCTTCACCTCATTTTCTCCCTCTGCAAAAGCAGGATAATACTTATCTAACAACAATTTTGTGAAGACAGTTTTAAAAGGCTTTTAGATGCTTCTGTGGAAGTATCTACACAACATCAAAACCTCATTTACTTTCCTCTGAAAAGTTAGAAACAAATTCTGGTGTCCATGAGAGAGTACCCATTTTCACAGTTTTTAATGAGAGCATATCTTGTTATTTCCATATCATATGCTATCCACATTCTTATTTCATCTTGCTTATTTCTTTATTCTAAAAAATATTAGAGACATATAGATTACCTAAATTCAAGGTGCTAAAAAGTATGTAATATATGGTCAAGCCCACAAGACAATTCCTGTAACCTGTAACTCTAATGCACATAAAATTACTGCTTGGGTGAGGGGAAGATTTTCTCACAGAAAATAAGTGAGAATAGGCTCATTGTATATGAGCAGCATGAGAAAAGAAACAAAAAACCTCTCTAAGGCTACAAAAAGATATTGTATTTGCCCTGCGGGAAACCATTTTCTTCTGGGATAAAGTGCAATAGTTCAGACATTCATGTCTGTTGTCCTAGAACAACCTTAGAAAGGTTCACAGAATAAGTAGTGCTAACAGATCATGAAATGCATCTGAATGATTGTGCTGAGATTGCTTTATTGAATCAATGGCAGAAAAGCAGTAGTAAATACAGTCACTCACTAAAACACGGATAATGTGTGTACATGCCAATGCAGGGACATTTCTGTTCCAGGACACGCACAGGCGCAACTTATCGCAGGACAGAAGCAATATCTGTTCCAAACCCAAAACACACACTTAAAAACAACATTTCCCCATATCCATCAATGCAAAGAGGATTAGGCTTGCTTAATAAATGTGTTGAGAACACTCAATTTCCAGTGAGGTCAGCAGTGTTTACACTTCAGCACATGCCAGAATGTGGCCCTGATATAAACCTACAAATATTAGTTAGCTGTTTTATGAGTTGATGAAAATTTAAGAAAGGAGCATTATTCTTTCCAGTGACAGCACTATCAAGTTAACTACTATCTGTGTTCAGATACTGAATGCAAAATTCAAACACTAATGTTAAAGAAACCTACACTGGTAATTTCCCCTCTCTTCAAACATATATTGTGATATTGCAATGTCAATACTACAATATTTCCTGAGGAAGGATCACAAAGTTGTGGAAGATTTCAGTAGCTGTCTTTCACATATCCATACATACTGAAGAAAAACCAAATCTGTTGACATAACCCAGCTGTTAAACAATTGCCTTATGGACTTAAAGGAGGGTTGCATAACTGTAGTACAAAGAAATACCCATTGTCAGCTAAGTCCTACTACTATAAAATACCAGAACTAGCAAGAGCACTTATGATGGCACTACTTTCAGACTTACATTAAAGACTGTAAAAGGTATGTGGGGACCTCTAACTTCTTATACCTGCATTTACTTAAAAAGTTTCTTATAGAGCACTGAAGGAGCTGGCATTCTGAGTCTCATTTAAGCAGGACCAACAAGATAATCTGAGTAGAAGCAATGTTTATTTCATACCAAAATGCATTAGCCTGTCAATTTTCGTTAGTAGCTCAGACAGGATTTTTTAAAGCTGTACTGTCAGGTGCTTTGCAGACCCGTCTGCATTTCTAGTTTCCCCATCTTCATTTTTTATTTAATGAAATAAAAATTTATAAAAACCAGTTGCAATTTTTATAAATGCCAAACAGTTCACTTTCCCATTTTCATTTTTACACTATTACCCCTGCCCTGCGATACACATTCAAGCCAAACTCATGTGGTATCTACTTGCATCCACGGAGCTGAAGTCACTGTACATCTTTGGCAGTACAAAGATATGCTCTCCAGCAGGTCTGATGTTCTACACAGCAGGAAGCAATGGCACACAGTATTGTGAATGCAAAAAGGCAAAAATAACACTTTAGTAGATTATGTGGGGAGGGAGGAAAGGAAAGGGAGGGAGGGACACAGAGATATTCCATAACCAGTCACCCACAAGTGTAACAGGCTATTAACCGCATATAATGTTACAAAAAACAAGAAAAAAAATCCCTGTACTCTAAATATATTCTCTGAAAAAAAGTTTGCATCTAAAATAATCTCTACAGCTACTTCATCCTTCCTTACAACAGAAATCATGTAGCTATGCTACACTTTTATTTGAAACTTAAGTGTGCTTTTTCTCAGTCCCAGAAGAGTCCTCCATCATTTTACAGAGGACAAGAAGCACAATTCTGAGATAAATTTAGTACTTCATGGCTTTAATCCACTGAAAAACTTAATGTTACTACTTTTTACTTTACAGTAGTTATCAACTTCAAACTGGTGACCATTCATTTCTAACCTGAACAAAGGATAGTAGAAAGATAAAAAAAAAAGTAATGAGACACAACTTGGGAGCGGAATATGAAAGAAGGAAAAAGGAAGAAGTTTATATTACATTGCCCAACTGCATATGATGTTTCAGAAAGAAACACACTAGTAAGTTTTATTTAAAGATAGACATTTTTGTCAAGATATTAAAAAGACCTCTTTAGACAAACAATATTAAAGTAAATGAACAAAATGAAAGCTATTGGGGGCAGCATGAGAAATGTAAGCTTTAAGTGCCAAAATTGTTGTAAAGAAAGGCATTGGCATTTTTGCCACCTTTATCTCCAGCTTGGAAAAGGGTAAATCACATGACAGGTTTTGCCCTTCGGAAGTGATTTCACCATTGTCACTCTGAGTCAATGCTATTTTTAAAAGAAAAGAAAAAAAAAGATGACAATTACTCATTACAAGATAACATCCTTAAATATTATTTTCTTACCTATATCTCTTGTTCCTCTTGTCTCCTTTCTGGTCATGTTGGCATTTTACTTGTAAAGACATTGGCACCACATCCTATAGAACTCATGACCTTACAGTTCTCTCCTTCCAGTTGTCTCTTAACAGGACAACTTTGCTTGCCCTGGAAGGCTATCCATTATGAGGGTGACAGTTATTGATTTTAATTAAAGCAGCAGATTGAGGCTCAATATATAAGCCGTAAATTTTCATGTTCCAAGTATTAAAATAAACAGTGCCAAAAATGTACACTGACACGATCACATATTTATGTGTGTGTGTGAATACAGCCAGCCCATGGAATCCCTTCCAAGTACTCCAACAATGTAATTGCTATAGAAAGCTGATCTGATATTTGGGACAGCATCTAATAGTCTTGGCACCAACCAGCCACTGGGAGGGTTGCCTCCATTACATCAAGAAGCTTGATGGGCAGTGATAGTCACTTAATTTGTTTATGTAACCAAGCAAGCTGTTTTTGCCCTTTGTTTCTCCCTCCCCCCTAGCATTGCCTATTTCACGTATTCAAAAAGAATGAATTATTTGGGTTCACATTCAGCCTTTCACAATTGCATTTCTAAGTGCCTGCCAAAAGCAAAGACAGGCCTCACTGCTGGGAAACAAGGAAAGCCAAAATGGGCAGCAGGCTTCTTTTACATGGCACATTTTGTCTAGGATTCTTACTATGCTCACAAACAATAATTAAGCCTTGACATCCTTGTGATGCATTAAACTATTATGTTAGTTTTCAGATGAGTAAACTGATTCAGAAAGGTTACATGACTCACCTAAACTCATACAGTGAAACTTGGGCAAAGACAGAAAAAATATCCTTAAGTCCAACTCAACAATTTCCTCAATGGTGTTCCTAACAGTTGGACGCATATAGATTACCATTTTTATATCAGAAAAGTTCATTTAGAGGCATACCTTGTAGAGTCTGTGTCCTGGGTAGCTAAGGAGAGGGAGAAAGGAACAGGGGTTGGAGATACGGTGGCTCTAGGGTCCTGGCACCTACAGGGGAAGGTGTCTGCCAGCCAAGGAGTTAAGCCTTGCTTCTGCTCCCTATAGTAGTAACCCTTTCAACTGCTGCTTGAAAGCCATGGTGGGAAAATATAAAAGACCTCTAATTAAGGAAGTTGTGGGGCACCCCGCTGTCTTCATCCTCTACTCCTCCCCCCTAACATATAGATGCCAAGCCGTAGAGCCACCCTACAGTAAATGCCTGGCTCCTTGCCCCACTTCACAGAGCAAAGCCTGTAGCTGCTGGAGTAGAGTCCGTTTTCATATCTGACTGCTTCTGTTCTGGCACCACCGTCCTTAATCAGCGCCTGGGGCTCATGCCCCCTTCACCAGCTCATAGTTATGGTATAGATTTAACCAGCCCAGTCACAAACATTTGACTTTACTTCTCAAACTTTAGAGCCAGCAGATTTACAGGAAGAAAGAACTTAAAGGTTATGGGCTATCTTCTCAACTTTCACAGCAGTAAAGAAAGGAGCCTGAAGATTATGGCAGAAAATGTTCAATTAATTCTTATTTTAGATTCCTTGTAGCAAAAAAGAGTAATTGTCTTGTCCTGATGAATGTCCTTTGTCACCATCTTTCATCACATACAAACAGTCCGAGACATTAATCTGTCATTTTGATTGTCAAGACTTTTTCCTACTGACTGTCAAAGCTCAGGTTGGCAATATATACCCTGAACAACTTTATTTCATCCAGGATTACTGTAGAGTCATAGAGTCTATGGACTGGAAGGGACCTGTAAGATCATTGGGTCCAGTCCTCTGCCATAGGCAGGAGGTTAAAGAGCTCAAACTAGATCAATAAGGTGCTTATCCAGCCGCCTTGTAAACACCTCCAAGGATAGCGACTGCACCATCTCTACTGGGAGTGTGTTCCAGGTTCTAGTTACCCGTATGAGAAGAAGTTCTTCCTTATATCCAGCCTAAATCTTCCCTCTATTAATTTGTGACCATTGGTCCTCATCCTCCTAAAGGTTGAAGAGTTGCTCCCCCAGATCCTGGTGTTCCCCCCGACATATTTGTAGGCAGCTATCAAGTGACCTTGCAGCCTCCTTTTACCCAGTCTGAACAAGCCCAGCTCCTGGAGTCTCTCTACATAGGGCCTATCCTCCAGGCCTCTAATCACGTGGGTGGCCCTTCTCTGCACCCTCTCGAGTTTATCTGCATCCTTCTTCAAGTGTGGCACCCAAAGTTGGGCACAATACTCCAGTTGTGGCCTCACCAACACTGAGAAGAGAGGGAGAAGCACCTCCTTGGACCTGTTGGCAGCACATCGGCTGATGCACACCAGGGTCCTATTTGCCCTGCTGGCAACTTCCTTGCACTGTTGGCTCATATTCATCTTGTGGTCAGTTGTGACCCCCCAGGTCCTGTTCAGATGCTGTGCCAGCCAGTGGGCTACTGCCTATCCTATAGTTGTGGTGAAGGTTCTTCCTACTCAGATGAAGGACCTGGCACTTTTCCCTGTTGAACTTCATCTTATAGTTTCATAGTTGGTAGGGTCGGAAGGGACCTGAGCAGATCATCAAGTCCAACCCCCTGCCATGGCAGGAAAAAGTACTGGGGTCAAACGACTAATCTAATCTCATTTCAATCAGTCCATAGAACCAGTCTGTCAAGGTCACCCTGGACAACCTGTGACAGGCACCCTATCCTCTGGTGTTTCTGCATTTCCCCACAGCTTGGTGTCATCTGCAAACTTAGTCATAGAGCATTCCACCCCTGCATTCCACCCTGCATGTTAAAAAGCATGGGTCCAAGCACTGATCCCTGTGGGACACCACTGGAGACAGTCCTCCAGGATGAGGCCATCCCATTGATTACAACTCTCTGGGACTGGCCTCTAAGCCAGTTATCCACCCACCTCACTGTAGGCTGGTCTGGACCAGTACCCTCCAGTTTGATTGAGAGAATTTCATGGGAGAAAGAATCAAAGGCCTTACTGAAATCTAAGCAAATTATGTGTACCTCATGACCCTTGTCCAGCTGGTTAGTTACCTGGTCATAAAACGACACCAGGTTTGTCAGGCATGATCTACCCTCCACAAAGCCATGTTGGTTGTTTCTTAATACTATTTTAAAAGTGAAAAAGAAACAGGCCATTTTAAAATTGCGACCTATTTCTTCACAAAGCTTTCATTTGCTTTCTCTCTGCTTTCATTTTGATTTTCTGGCTATACATCTAAAATACGTACAGAACTATCAGGGCAGATGCTGAAAGCAACATTAGCCAAGAACAGCATTTCCAATTTGGGCTAAATGCCGAGCTTCCTCTATAGCTCCCATTGGCTTCATGGCAGGTGCTGAAAACACTCAGTTCCCATAGATCCAGCCCATCAGCTATACCCAGATGCTTGCTGTTCATTTGAAGCCAAAGGAGAGTTATTCCATGCTGCCCAGGATCATGAATTAAGCACCTGTGACACTTGCCCCTTTAGAACTGCATTAAATAAGAGCTTTTACCATGCAGAACAATTCTCTCTGCTACCTAGACAAAGACTTGGCAGAACAGTTATATGCAAAGAACAACTGTCACTTACCAAATAATTTGCATGCAGAAAATTAAATTATTTCCTCTCATACTTTATGGACTTTGACAAGGAAAACAAGATGCTCATGTTGCAAGCCTGTACTGTCTAGTTGGATTGCAGCACAAACAAACATCTATCCCGGAACCAATTACTGTTCTTCAAAACATCCATCACAACAAAGTCACAATTAACTATATATGAACATGTAGAGGACAGGCAATCTTTCTGAGGCAAAAACTAAATTCCCAGATAAATTTGTGCACATGCTATTCCAGGTTCCACATTTCACAAAACATATCTTTAAACACATGTTGTACATATACTGCTGCTATTGTTGTATATAATGTAGCGTCTGGAAAACATATGGCGGTTCACCCACCCTGTTTCCTGGTAGCTGAATTTGTAACTCTCCTCAGGGGAATTTCCCAAGGGGCTTCTCTGTGTTTTCCAAGTTAATCACTGAATTAACAAACATATGTTGACTCCCCCTGGGGCTCCAAAAGAGGCAATGAATATTCATTTCCATCTTCTCCTACTCCCTTCACTGTCCTATAATGTTCTCACACAATGAGATCAAGCCTTTTTCTCAAACCCAGAGAAAAAGGAAAGTTACATGACCTAACTCTTATATTTTCAGTACCTGGTAGAGTGCCCATTAACCCTCTTCTGAAAATGGAGAAGATAAGATACAGACCTGAGGGCCTGGATTTGGATGGGATTTGGATTATCATGTTAAGTTTTTCCCCCATATGGGTACATGTTCCCTCATTTCATTCACAAGGTTAAAAATGTTACTACTAGTGATACAAGAAGGCCTTACAATCCTAGCATTGGTAGGAACACAAATAATTTTTTTTTTCCTACATAGGTGTAATCTTTAAAAAGTGCAAAGAACTCCTTGTGTCATTCTGGGCTGACAGAATGTAGTCACACTATGGTTGTATTGAAAAGGAGCAGATATTGATTAGGGAAGAATTTGAGGATTAGAAGTGTAGCAAAAACATTACTCAGCAATATCTCTTAATTGGGCTTGCTCAGCACTTGAAGCCTAATTTCTAGCTCTATTTAAGTGAGTCAATACTGTGAAGGCAGCTGCACAAGTTGGGCAGAATGAGCATGTCTAAACCAAAAGACAGAAACAAGAGATACTGTAGCAAAACATGCACACTCCATTTCAGCTACTCCCTAACTAAATAATGTAGCCATATTAATGTGATGCTGGGGAGAAGCCAATAAACCCTCTCAATTAGGACTGCTTATTGCCACCTGATTAATGTCACACTTGGGCTTGCTAACAGGACCGTTTGATAGTGTAGACTTATCCATCATAAGCTATACAGCCTCATCCCAGTTTGGTTCCATTTGTTGGTTGAAGAGCAGAGCATGACTATTTCTTTTTTCTGGTCAAAAAAACATGTTATTTTTCAGAACATCTGAAAAATAATCAGGCTTTCAAGTATCCTGTCTGGCATTGTACTAAAGCCAATCCCTGCTGCCTGCTGTATTTAAAAGGGGTAGCCATGGACTGCAACTCATGAAAATGGTTGTTAAGACTCTTGGACTGGGAAAAGCCTGGTGAAATATTGTGTGTGTGTGTGTGTGTGTGTGTGTGTGTGTGTGTGTGTATATATATACACACACTATAGACATATAGATATCTATATCTATCCATATGATAGATATCCATCTCTATATATCTATATTCATATCTATATATAGATAGATATAGATATATCTATATATTCATTCATTCAACCTGCAATTCCCAATGGGATCAACAACTTTCCTGTTCCAACTAGAGGCAACAACAAGAACAACAACAAAAATCAAGATTTTTTGATATATCTGGAAAAAAATAAACCCAAGAACCATATAATGTCATGGTTATGGAACAGACCCAGGACACAGGGGAGGGAGTTTTGTCAAAACAAGCACATTGCCATGATCAGCCAGTATTTCTAAACACAGGTGGTGTGTGTTTAATCAAATCCTACCATTGCTTTCCACCTGTAAGGCATTACTCCTGCCATTATTAGGGTTTTAAATATTTTATATCTAAAGAGAATTAGAAAAGGGTGGGTCATGGCAACCTGGGAGTAATAGCTGGAGTGAAAAGGGAAGCTTGAGTCTTCAAATGTAAAATAAGAAATCTCAGAAGCTCCTGAAAATACAAGTGCAGACCATTTGTCCCTCCACACAGTGACGGATATATTCACAAAGCCAAACAAACACACAGCCATATTTTCTGAAAAACATGACCTTTTATAAGGAGGAAATGTTCTCCCTCTCCTACTGCTGTGCAAATCAAAGGATTTAAACTTCCAGATACAATAAGATAAAGCCTTAACTCAACATCTGGAGTCAAGTGATTTGCTAATTTAAAGTGGTAAGAGATCAAACAGTTATCTTCATCAATTCTACTATGTGCATTTATGAAATATATGCACTTATTCCTTCTTGTTTTGCTTTATTAGTTAAGATTATTGACACATTCAAAAATCCCCAGTTTGAATTTAGTGTTGTGTACTTATCATAAGGGTTTGTCCATTTTCCCCTCCTCTGGTAATATATCTTTTTCTTGTTTAATCCCCTGGGAGGACAGTCTGAGGGGGAAAGGAATCACGGAAAGCTGGCTGTACTTCAAAGAAACCTTACTGATGACACAAGAACAAACCACCCCAATGGGGAGGAAGACTAGAAAATATGGCAGAAGACCAGCTTGGCTTAGCAGGGAACTCTTCAGTGAGCTAAAACACAAAAAAGGAAGCTTACAATAAGTGGAAACTTGGACAGACAACTAGGAAGGCATATAAAAGTATTGCTTGGGCAAGTAGGGGTGAAATCAAGAAGACCAAAGTGCAACTGGAGTTGCAGCTAGCAAGGGATGTGAAGGGTAACAAGAAGGGTTTATACAAATATGCCAGCAACAAGAGGAAGATCAGGGAAAGTGTGGGTCCCTTACTGAATGAGGGAGACAACCTAGTGACAGATGATGCAAAGGCTGAAGTACTCAATGCCTTTTTAACCTCAGTCTTCACAGGAAAGGTCAGTTCCCAGACTACTGCACCTCACAGCACAGTTTGGGGAGGAGGTGAGCAGCCAACAGTGATGAAAGAACAGGTTAGGGACTATTTAGAATAGCTGGACATGTCCGTGGTGCTGGACGTGATGCACCCAAGGATGCTGAGGGATTTGGCTGATGTGATTGCAGAGCTGCTGGTCATTACCTTTGAAAACTCATAGTGATTGGGTGACTGTCAAAGGGCAAATATAGTGCCCAACTTTAAAAAAGGGAAGGAGGAGGATCCGGGCAACTACAGACTGGTAAGCCTCATTTCAGTCCCTGGAGAAATCATGGAGTAGGTCCTCAAGGAATCACTTCTAAACACTTGGAGAAGAAGGTGATTAGGAACAGTCAGCATGGATTCACCAAGAGCAAGTCATGCCTGACCAACTTAATTTCCTTCTAGGATGAGATGACTGGTTCTGTGTATGCAGGAAGAGCAGTGGATATGATATACCTTGACTTTAGCAAGGCTTTTGATATGGTCTCCCACAACACTCTTGCAAGCATACTGAGGAGGTATGGGTTGGATGAATGGGTATAATGGATAGAAAACTGGCTGGATTATTGGGCAAAGAGAGTTGTAGTCAATGGCTTGATGTCTAGTTGACAGCCTGTATCAAGTAGAGTGCTCCAGGGGTCAGTCCTGAGGCTTGCTTTGCTCAAAACCTTCATCAATGACCTGGAAGATGGGACGGAGTGCACCCTGAGCAAGTCTGCAGATGACACAAAGCTGGGAGGAGTAGTAGATACACTAGAGGGTAGGGCTAGGATTCTGAGAGACCTAGACAAATTGGAGTATTGGACCAAAAGAAACCTCATGAGGTTCAGTGAGGACAACTGCAAAGTCCTGCACTTAGGGGTCCATGGGATTGTTCCATCCTACAGTCTGGGAACCAACTAGTTAAGCAGCAATTCTGCAGAAAAGGACCTGTGAGTTACACTGGACAAAAGGATTATGAACAAACAGTGTGCCTGTTGCAAAAAAGGCTAACAGCATACTGAGCTGCATTAGTAGAAGCATTGCCAGCAGTTCAAGGGAAGTCAATCAAAATAGATTCCCCTCTATTTGGCACTGGTGAGGCCACATCTGGAGTACTGCATCCAGTTTTGGGGCTCCCATTACAGAAAGGATGTAGGAAAATTGTAGAAAGTCCAAAAGAGGGCAATGAAAATGGTTAGGGAGCTGGCACACACGACTTCCAAGGAGAGGCTGAGGGAGCTGGCCACCTGTAAGTTTATCAGGCGTGACCACCAGTATCTGGGGGCATGTTTGTTCACCAGAGCGCCCCAAGGGATGACGAGGTCGAATGGTTATAAACTACTGCAAGACCATTTCAGGCTGGACATAAGGAAGAATTTCTTTACTGTCCAAGCCCCCAAGGTCTGGAATAGCCTGCCACCAAAGGTGGTTCAAGCACCTACATTGAACACCTTCAAGAGTAAATTGGATGCTTATCTTGCTGGGAACTTATGACCCAAGCTGACTTCCTGCCCTTTGGGTGGGGGGCTGGACTCGATGATCTTCCCAGGTCCCTTCCAGCCCTGATGTCTATGAAATCTATGAAATTTAGCCTGGAGAATCATAGAATCATATAAAGTTAGGGTTGGAAGGGACCACAGGAGGTCATCTAGTCCAACCCCCTGCTCAAAGCAGGACCAGCCCCAACTCGATTATCCCAGCCAGGGCTTTCTCGAGCTGGGCCAAGAAAACCTCCAACCACCACCTTGCTAGGTAACCTGCTCCAGTGCTTCACACCCCTCCTAGTGAGAAAGTGTTCATATTATCCAAGCTAAACCTCTCTTGCTGCATCTTGAGACCATTGCTCCTTGTTCTGTTAGCTGTTGCCACTGAGAACAGTCTAGCTCCATCCTCTTTGGAACCACCCTTCAGGTAGTTGAAGCCTGCCAGAGCTATGTCCAGCTGGGTTTTGAAAACTGCCAAGGATGGAGCTTCCACCACCTCTCTGGGTAACCTGTTCCAGTGTTTTACTATCCTTCTAGTGAAAAAATTCTAACGGTAAACTGGGCTACATTAGTAGCAGCATTACCAACAGATTAAGGAAGTAATTATTCCCCTCTGTTCTTCACTGGTTAGGCCACATTTGGAGTACTATATCCAGTCCCCACTATAGAAAAGATGTGGACAAATTAGAAAGAGTCCAACAAAAATGAAAACAAAAACGATCAGGGGGCTGGGGCACGTGACTTCAGGAAAGGCTGAAGGAACTGGGCTTATTTAGTATGGAGAAGAGAAGACTAAGGTGGGGATTTGATAACAGCCTTTAAGTTTTTGAAGGGGGGTTCCAGAGAGGATGGAGCTGGACTGTTCTCAGTGGTAGCAGATGACAGAACAAGGAGCAATCAATGGTCTCAGGTTGCAGCAAGAAAGTTTAGCTTAAATATTAGGAAAAACGTCTTTCACTTGGAGGGTAGTAAAACCCTGGAACAGGTTAACCAGAAAGATTGTGGAACCTCCATCCTCTCTCTGGAGGTTTTTAAACCCAATTAGACAAAAACTTCATTGGAATGATCTAGTTGGGGATGGTCCTGCTTTGAGCTGGGGGTTGGACTAGATGACCTCCTAAGTTCCCTTCCAACCCTAATATTCAATGATTCTATGATTCATTCTTCAAATTTAAAGAGATTCCAGGATGTTCTTACTTCTTACTCAGGCTCCTGCATCCAGACAAACAGAACGTCTAGATACCCTGTATCTAACATGGGGAAAGAGCAGCAGACATCCATCACATAAAAACATATGGACAGACTCTCTCTTTTATGAAACTCAGAGTTGACTCTAATAAGTGTAGTACATGCAAGCCATAGCTGCATGGCAAACATACTGTGCTGGGCAGTGGAGCCTTCCAACATGCTGCCCTGCTCTGTGTGGGAAGCCTCTTGACCCAAGAACAGTGTAGTTGCATTTGAGTGGTGCCAAGTAACCTTCCTGTGATACTTTCCCTTCGCAATGCTAAACAGCCTGTTCACAAGGCAATCCAACATAGACACCCTGCTGTCAGTTCAGGAGGCTGCCCACACAGCACAGCACACTATTTGTTAGAGCTATTGCTGAACACAGAAAATTTGCCATGTAGATATACCCACAGGAAGCCAGTGCTGCCGTCTGGAAGCCAACAGCTACTTTTGCTCCTCAGGCATATGGCATTTCAGCAGTATAGGCATCCTGTTATCTCCTTCTCAGATTCAGACTGACTTCAATTTAAACATAGCTTGGGTCACCCAAGCTCATTTAACTTATTTCTATCACTGATATGGAATGGCCACAACAGGAATGGTAGACTGACCACATAGTGTTCAACCCTGCCCCACTAGCACTTAATTCTGGTGGACTTCTTTCTTTAATATTATACTTGACTCAAATTGATTGGGCTAAATTACACTATACCTTAAGGATGAAGAACTGCACATACTGAGTAGAATAAATCCATTGACACCAGAGCTGACTTGGCCAATCATGCTTGCCAATATACTGAATCAGCCAAAAATCTTTAAGAATTAATATTCTTAAAGATTATACATACAAACACAAATGACTGCAATATTACTTACTGCAGTCATTTGTGTCTGTATGCATAATCTTTAAGAATATTAATAATCAAAGGTCTATCTTTTGAGCTTGCATACAAAGGTGCCATAAATATTTTTTCAGTACCTCATTCATGCTAAAAAACAAACTCTATGGTTATACTAGCTGTTCCTTTTCAAGAGCTGCAAGTCTTAAATTAAAGGACCCCTAAAAACATGAAAACCAAGAGCAGCTATTCTTGAGCAAACGTTAATAATTAGATATTACTTTGGAAAAAGGTCAGTGCTTCATCAGAAAATGAAGTATTATCTTCGATATCTTATGTGCACTCGGCAGAACATTGCCACTGATTGTGCTTCTAATCTACAGAGAAAGTTGGCAGGTCTGTCCTTTTTCTAGTGAAATATAGTTTCCTTTGGCAAATCTGTACCAACATATAGTGAGAATGTTTGTATTTAACTAAAGGTTGTTGACTGATATTTCTGGTATTTTAAATATACCAGATTACTATGGGTGAATTTTACATTTACTTAGATGCAGATTATGCTAAAAAAAGAAGCCAGAAGGAAACACAAAAGGATGTTATTATCTAAGAAACAGACTCACCATTGTGTGAGGACTACTGTAGAATAAAATTCATTTACTTCAAAAGTACTGTCATCATTTGGGAATGAGTAGGGTACACCAGTAGCCCAAGAGAGAGGTAAAATTTCAGCCACCAGGTCAGACTGTGCTTCTTCTGAAGACCAGGAAGGTCTCACAGAATTTTAGGTTGTCAATACATATGCAAGAGTCAGCAATAGAAAAATACAATTGCAATAGTTCTCACAATTATAAGGGTTTCTCCTACTTTCTGTCAAAGAACTACATGGAATTCCTTCTTTTCTGGGAAAAAAGGGGGATGGGGTTGAACATGAAAGGCTATAGTAAGATTTAATTGCTGCTATGAACAAGTGAGTGCAAGTTAACTTCACTTAATTGAGACAATTTTTCCCAACTTAACAGTACATAAATGTGTATATTCAACTCAGGACAAAACTCAAGTGCTCTCAGTTGACTCTGACTGATGCACCTCACATCATCTGTCCATTAGGGGAGAAGGGGCAAACAAACAAACAAAAATAGAATGAGTTAGTGTCCTTTTGCTCAGAGTACCTGAATTTCAATTGTGGCTTCAAGCTGGACACCTGTGAATAAACTTAAATAACACGTAATGCAGTTTTTTTTTTTTAAAGGTCCTGAAAATGTATTATGCCAAGAGAGATCAGACTAAACACATCAGAAGAGTTTTGTGCAGAATGGTCTCATATAGGTTAATAGATAGCATAAAGCTAATGTCAGTGGACCAAATTAAAAAATGTATCACCACCTAGACGGCAATTAATTCACAGTAAATTAACCTTTTTCCAGCCCTCCGCCAAACACATATTGGACCTGCTAACATTTACGAATACACACAACCCAGCCTCCACCCATCATGCAAGCTACATGCTGCTTCTAAATTTGACCCACTTAATCAGAGGCCAGCTACACTGGTCTGAGTTACATACTGAAAAGCCAGAAGTACTGTAGACAAGCCAGTAAAAAGCCAGATTGAATTAGGAGGTAAAATACTTTCAACTTTATTTCTGGCTCCCTCAAATTCCAGTTACAACATCTCACTTGCTCTTCATTTTTTAGTTAACTTAGTCAACATCTTATTGCTCGATAGATTTAAGAGATATTTTTTTCACAATGGCTAGACACAAATTTAAAAAAGCCCAAGGTGGAATCAATCTAAATTGCACCATTTTCTATAACAGACATAGTTTAAATTGACAGTGAACAGAGTACACATTCACCTTTGGTAGGGGAGGATTGCAGGGGTAGGAGGGTAGGGAGGGAAAGTATATCAGGTTCCACCATTTTTAAACCAATCTGCATGTGCCAAACTTCTTTTCTGTTCTGTTATGGGTACAGACCAGCTTTTGATCATGTATACTGAAAAATATGTCTGTACCTGTCCAACAAATATTAGATTTCTAGATACACATAACTTATCAGTTTAAAATAGTTTTTTTTTTTTTTTTTTTCGGGGGGGGGAGAGGGGAGAATGAAGAACTTGGGGCAAACAGAAAGCATGGATTCAGAAATGCTGCTGTGGTGGCACATTGGAGTTGTAGTTTAGGTGCCTCATAGGCCCCACATACTCCTGGCTATGGGCCAGGCTCCCCTGCTGGACCATATTGTAGCAGGAAACTGAGTCTCAACCCTGCTACACTTGTCCTCCCTGATGAGCCAGGTCCAAAAGTCCAGTGGCAAGATACCACTGACCCGGGTGTGAACCCTTTAAATGCAGCATTTCCTAGACCATGTGGGGGTGGGGAGAAGCCCAGAAGGGCCCTGGAGTTCCAGGCTGGCAGCAGACAGAGATGCCTGTGAAAGGGAAAGGCAGGTAACCCCTAGAAAGGGGAGAGACTGGGGAAAACTACTTACCAGGTGTTGGTGCAAAGGTGCTGGCAGACTGCTGGTGAAAACAGCACTGGAGGACCTGCAGCATCTGGAGGAAGCTGCATCACTTTCATTGTAGGACACAGAGGTCTATGGAGCTGGTGATTTGTGAAAGACAAGAAGTATACAGAGATGGGGGAAAAACTGAGTAATGGTGAGAACCTGATATTCAGAGAGAGAATTATCTACTTAAAGGGTCACTAGAGTCCTGCCTTGTAATAGGGTGAGGGGAAGGGGCCTCACAAAGTATAATTAAAGCAGTGTTCATGGCCCACAGAGCTCCTACGGACAGCAGAAAGGAACCTCTGGCTGCCAGGGCGATCGTGCAGAAAGGACTGTAAACTTTACCGGAGAGAGAAATTCATGTGGCCCACAAATTGCTATTCAAGGGGGTGACTGACTAAGAGGAAGGCATCCTGTACCTGGCTGTCGCAGGCCACTAAGATGTGCCTGCTGCCTTAAGGGCAGAAGTAGCTTAGCCAGGGAGCCCTACAGACTAGGCAGAGCACCACAGCTGTGGGTTGCCTGAGCAACAGGCTAATGAGGTAATTAGCCAGTACCTGCAGGTGATCAGCTCACTGGAAGGAGGCAGGGCCAAAGAGAAAGTGGCTGAAAGAAGGAAAGAGGTCCAAAGAAATCAGATGCCTGATTGCAGCTGAGGCTGAAAAAACCTGAGCACTAGAATGTCTCTTCCTAAACGAGGCTGAGAAGAGCAGAAAGTGGGAAGAGAAGTTGCACAGGATGCAGGAGGAGATGGCTGCATTGACACCAAGGTCAGTCGAGGCCTGCACATCCCAGATGGCTGAAAAGTCAGACCTTGCGCAACAGGTTGAAGACTCCAAATGCCTTATAGTGACCATAGAGAAACAACTGCAGAGTTGAGAGGACCAAGTAGAAGAGTTGCATGAGGAGTTGGAGAGCTGGCAACAGACATACTTCAAATTGGAAGAAACTACAGAAGAACTATGGAGAGAGTCATTCCAGTACCGGATTCAGTCAATGAGGACAGAAAAAGTAATATCTACGGAGATGGAGAAAGTAAACAAAAAACCAAAAAAAACAGATGAAAGGGTACAAAGTGCTTCAAGACAAGATGCTCTTCCTTGAAGCAGAGGCGAGAGGCAGAACAAAAGAGTGTAACAGGTTGTGGACCCAATTGCAAAATGGGGGGCTGGAAAAGATACAATTCATGAGGACCCTTGTGAAAGCAGGTGCAAGAAGAGAGCCAGTTATATGCATCAAAAGACACCAACTACAGGAATGTAAGCAAGCCAGAATAGATCAAATCCTGTTACTAGAGCAGGAAACCAAACAACTATGGGAGAAGATGGATCAGTCCTCTACAAAAACCCAGGATGTCTGTGAGAACAAAGCACAATGTGCATGGTACCAGATCATGCTAGCTGAAATGGAGGTGAAGCTGCAAACACTGCAGGAGACCCTATGAGAAAGAGAACAGATCTGGGAAGCCAGACTGGCAGTGAAGGAAGAAGAACTTCAAAGGGCTGACAGCCAAATGCAGTCTCTGAAAGAAGTGATAGAGACCTTGGGAAGCAAGCTGCAGGATATGGACCAGCTGAGAGAAAAGATGGCTTTGCTAGGAACACAGTTAACAGAATATGTAACAGCAGCCAGAGCAGACTGCTAGGATCACCTTCTAGAGACAGAAGTTTTGAAAGAGCCCTTAACCAAGACTGAGAACCAGCTAGAGGCCATAAGACTGGAAGCTCTGAAGTCCTAGGAGATCAGGGAACTACCTAACTGCTCTAGCTCAGGGACCCCAGGAGACGAGATGGGACCAGGGCAGCCTGTTAGACCTAATCTTTATAGTTTATTGAAAAATTTTCCTTTTTCCCAGGAAAAACAAATCCCATGAGTTGCTTCCTCGGGGAAAGGCAAGTTGGGGGTGCCTGAAAACCTCCACCCCTGCTGTTCATGGGTTATTGTGAGGCAGAAGTAAGGCTGAGAGAAGCCCTGGGAGAGGGATTCTATTGCATAAAGAGTGAAGGTGCACTTGGGTGAATCAGGTCTGAAGTGGGCAGGTACGTCTCAGGGTACTAAGATGTGCCTGCTCCTTTAAGGGCAGAAGCAGCCTAGCCAGGGAGCCCTGCAGACCAGGCAGAGCACCACAGTTGCAGGTTGCTTGAGCAGCAGGCTAATGAGGTCATGAGCTGGCACCTACAGGAGGTCAGCTAACCAGAGGGAGGCAGGGCCCTGGACACATATAAGCCTAAGGCTGCAGCTGGCAGTGGTTAGTTCTCTGGCACCTGCTAGGGGAAGGAATTCCTGCCCAAAAGAGAGCTACCCAGAGATGGGTGGTTGCCTGCTTTGCTGCCTATAGGAGCAGTAAGGCACCAGGAGCCCACAAGATACCCAGTGCTAGGAGGCATACTGTACTAGGGGGGAAGTTTGTCCTTGTAAAGGGGCAGAGTGCTGTCTCCATTGTTATCGTGATGTTATAGCTCAGGGACTTATGTTTGTGTTGTTTGTACCAGAGGTTCAGGATGGGGCTGTAAGGCAGTTATGGAGGCCCCATTAATGCCCTGAGAGGTGAAGATACACAGGGGCTAGAGGGCTAACTGCCCAAGAAGCATAGCTACACAGGGGCTGGGGGCCTGGCCCAGAGGGGCACAGCCAGGGACCAGGGGCCTAGTGACAGGAAAAGACCAATTGGAGCTAGTGCCTCAGAGCCAGGTCTGACACCATGGGCCTAGGCTAGAAGGCTTAGCCAGATTAAAGGGGTGAAGGCCAAGTAGACCAAGGCCTCAACAGAGTGAACAACATCTGTGTAAGACTTATGAGGCATGGGGCATGGTATAGGGTAGGTTTGGAGCCATGCATTTAGCCCATAAGCCCTCGAGAGGTGCCCTGTGCAGCACACTACTGGCGTGAGGTCCCTAACCCATGACACTGGCCAACCGCTTGTGGCACAGAAAAGAGGCAAATAGGATAGGACCCAATCCAGAGCTGGGGTCATGTGGAGACAACCCTGATGACCTAATAAGCTGAGGAGTGAGTTGAATCGAAGGTAGTCCCCTGAAGGAAGAGGATCCACATAGATAAAAGACTTACCACAAACATGAGTAGGTATATGCTGGACTGTTTTGTTTATTTTCTGTCCATGGCTTAGTTTATGTATGATGAACTGAACAGAACTGTTAACTGCTCCTGAATGTGGCCCCACTGAGCAGCATACTGGGAGATAGATGTACTTGTGCTCCCTGTGAGATAGTATTGTCAAGGTCGGGCAGGTTGAGTGATGGACCAGAGGTAGGATTGGAGGAGCCCTGGATAAAATACACTTCATGACTGGTGAAGAGGGAGAGAGATAAACATCTTATTCTTTTTTTTTCCTGGGGAAAAAGGAATATTTTCCAATAAACTATAAAGATTAGGTCTAACAGGCAAAGTGAATCACAGAAAAGTTGACATACTATCTTTTACCTCTTAACACAGGGGTATGCAAGACATCTTGTCGGGAGGGAGGGATATGCAGGAGAAATTGTATATGGTGGATTTAATTTTCATTATAATAATTGGCATTTAAGGGATTTAAATATAAAACATATGCTGGTAGGGATACACGGGCAGCTGGTAAATCTGGAACGGGGTTCACAAGAAGAAAAAAGTTTAGGAACCTCTGTGTACTAGGATCCAGGCCAAAGGGTCACACCAGGGTGGGACCTAGGAGCCACACTCTCAACAGGTATTTAGTCCCCTTCTCTATATTTTTCCTGCCATGACTTGTTGTTAGTAAGAAGGATATTGGAGGTAATACCTGACATTGAGATGGGTAGAGGTCTCTGTGTCCAGGCATCTTCTGTGGGGTTTTACTTCCCCTACTGCCCACCCCTTTCCACTCAGATGTTCTTGTGATGTTATTGGGGTAGGTGTCTGGTCCCTAGGTGCTTGTCTTCATGTAGAAAAAGAAAGATCTGACATGGGGAATAAAACAGAACCATCTGGGACAGACATGACCTGGCTGGGCCTGGCCACTCCAGTAAGGATTTGCCACAAACAATGTCTGTACTATATAGAAATTAACAAAGAAATACAACATAAACAGTTACATCCTTTGCTGATTCACCTTCAACCTTAAAGTATACATCTGTCTTTTCCTAAGGTGTGTAAGGCTCTTCAGGGCTTATACCCCAGTCACGAGCCTGATTCACAACATTGACCTTTGTCTGGCCAACTCCTGTAGGTGATTTTGGGCCATGGGTACTATGAACTCCCATGTGGCCTTGGTAGGTACTTGACATTCAGCGGCCACAGTCATTAGGTTCCTGTCATGGGATCAGAGGTCAGGCCAACCTCCAGTGGGGTGTCCTCAGATCCAGTGGAGAGACTCAGTGCAATCAGATGCCTATGTCAATGCCCCCCCCTTCCCCGTCCTAGGGCTGGAGCTCCTCTCTAAGGGAAATTCCAGGTTTGTCTGGGCCTACCCAGACCCCTGCAGGCCCCGACATGTCTTGCTGCCAGCACTGGGTGCTGAGAGCCCCTGCTGGGCTCATTGTTGCCTGCAGCTCTGGCTCCTGGGCTCTAGGTGGTGCCGGGTGTTTTTTGCCTCTACCTGTGTGGAGCCCTGCTTCTTTCTCACAGCCCTGCCTTGGGCGTGGGTATCCAGGGAGTGTGTCAGTCGCCTTTTCCCTGCCCTGTCCAGGGAGGCAAATGTGTGGGGTGGTATACTGCCTGTTGACAAGCCCACTGTTTACCGCCAGGATGGCCCAGGACCCAGCTGGCTGTGGAGCTCCAGTAAGTGTCCCAGTAAGTGCAGAGCTAGGCCAGGTCCCTGCTACACTCTGTCTTAACAGAATCTCTGAGCTTGTGCCAATAGGTTTTAACTCACTCAGGTCTTAACTCATAAAACTGTTGAATGTTCTAACAGCATTCAGATGTTTTATATGAATCCACTTCTGAAACTGAGCCCACACACTTAGTGAAAATATACAAATAGTACAAACTACCTTCTATGTAAGTTGCAAGAAACTGAATTAGAAAAAGAGTCTTTCTGATATTTACGCCAAAACATTCAATTTTTATTACACCTAATGACCCAGTTATAATCAATGAATACTATCTAGGGGGTTAGCTCCCTGGTTTTTGAATTAAGCATACACATCAAGTACAACAAAACCTTGAACAGTGATTAAAATGTGTGACCTTCAAGTATAATAGTGACATTTACAAATGACTCTTTAAGGTTAATTAAATGACATGGCATTGAGTACACTGTTAACCTCAGTTGACTAAGTTTTTCCTTTATATGCTGCAAATCTTGATTTAACCTCTCCCTTGCCTTAAAAGCGTCTTGCATTGGCAATCTGTTCATACCAAATGAATATCACAAGTAAAATAAATACACACAAGTATATATAGACACAAGTGGTTAAACTACATGTGGCATTTCAAGGTCATTCTGCTGTGAGAACTAGGTTCTGTAGGGGTTTTTTTCTCCTAATCCCTCTGCATTTGTTTTACTGATACAAAGACTTCTCCATAAAAAACCCTCAGCCGTCTCTTAGCATGTGCTTTTGAAAATAGAATACAAAATTTTAGTTCCAAAAGCCTCTATACTTAGCGAAAGTGGCAGCTCAACTACTTCACTCAGTAAGTGGGACAAACATACATGAATAAATGCAGATGACTGGCTTTCTTTTTAAATGGAAGAACAGCTGGTTCTAAAAAAGATAGATAATATTCTGGTGAAATGAAAACTAAAGTTTTACGTGGTAGAAATTCTCTGCCTTCCTTTATCCTTTCCCCTCTTTTTCTGCTCCCCCCCCTCCCCCCCAAGGAAAAAACAAGAAGGAAAATTAAAACAGATTAGGATCCCACATCCTTATTTAAACAAACCAAGAAAAAATTTAAAAATTAAGAAAGTTTAATAGCTTTTCAAATAATTTTTACATGCTTAAAAAACAAATATTAAAACAACAGAAGGTGATGGCTCACAAACCCATGAATCAAACAAACTATCTTCAGGTTTGTCATTTCCATGATTTAACTTTCAGCATTAACGATAACTCTTATTATGGGAGCAATGAATACAATTTGGAAGTATGCATCTGAGCATGGGTCCAACAGTTGGCACTTGAAGGCTTTATTTCATTTAAAGAGATTTTCAATTTTCCAGAAGGTATGGTAGTCAGAATGTCTGAATGATAATCAAATCCCATGACAGATGAATGCAAAGAAGCTATATGATATAAGAGGTCACCCAACTCCTATGAACACCCACATTCTAATTAGAAGTAGACAAAAGATTTCATTTTTTAAAACTTCAGCTACTGCAAACGGGTTTTTTTTGGAAGCATCGTTTGCTTATGTATTCTGTAACATAAGTTGTGCCTGATAAGAGAAGTAAATTAACCCATTTCTAATGTGACAGGAGTGACACCAAATCAGACTGCATCAAGCAGGCCTAGCTGCATACAAGGGACTGTCTATAAGTCTGTCATGTCTTCAGTACAAAGAACAGAATAGAATTACTCTCCTTGCAAACCAAAAGTGTTACTATGGTGAGAGGTATCACAAACTAGGTGACTGTCATGAAAGTTTTCTGATTTCTATATCCAAAGTAACAGGTTCTCCTGGGGAAACAATGCCTGGGGAGTTGGATCCTGGGGTGAACAACAGGCAGCACCTTTCTGTCTGTATCATTACAAATTCCTCAGAGCAGTAAGACTGGATTAAGGGTTGAACACTAAGGGGGTTGAATACTAGGGGGTTGGAGCACATGACTTTTCAGGAAAGGGTGAGGGAACTGGTCTTATTTAGTTTGCAGAAAAGAAGACTGAGGGGGGATTTGATAGCAGCCTTCCGCTACCTGAAGGGGGATTCTGAAGAGGATGGAGCTAGACTGTTCTCTGTGGTGGAAGATGACAGAACAAGGAACAATGGTCTCAAGTTACAGCAAGGGAGGTTTGGGATGGATATTAGGAAACACTCTCTCAGTAGGAGGGTGGTGAAGCACTAGAATGAGTTTCCTAGAGAGGTGGTGAAATCTCTATCATTGGAGGTTTTTAAGGTCCAGCTGACAAAGCCCTGGCTGGAATGATCTAATTGGGGTGGTCCTGTTTTGAGCAGTGGATTGGACTAGATGACCTCCTGAGGTCCCTTCCAACCCTAACTTTACATGATTCGATCTTATAGTATTTAACTAGGAAGGCTGCCTATAGAAGCTAGAGCGGCCTCTTCCTGGGTACCATAGGTGATGCATGGGGGGGGAACAGGGGGGCATGTGCCCTCCCTGAGATTGGCCCTTGCTGGCCAGGGAGTGGGGAGCACCAGCTGGTGTCCCCCCCTAAGAAGCACCGGCGGCACTTCTAGTTTTGCTGGTAGCACTTCAGTTTTGCCACTGGCACTTCTGGGGTTGACGATTGGCCACTGGGGAACTCTCCCCTGCAGTCATTGATTGGCCGCTGGTGCCCCCCCCCAGAGTCAGGAGGCACCAGTTGCCCATACTGGGTGTCTCTCTTCTGTGTACAGCTTTTGGGGTTCCTCTGCCCCAATTTCCATGAGATGGGTTTCTCCCAGGCTTCTTTCAGAATTTGTATTTTTTAGGTGGGTCCCCCTAGCACAATGTCCAGTGTCTGGGATCTCAGCTTCTGGGCCCCTGGGCCATGTCTCCTGACTCTTAGTAGGGAACTCTCTACTAGGTATCTTTTAGGCACCACTGTGGCCTCAAAATTACCCCTGTAGTACGATCTCAAATCCAATCCTTTGGACATAAACAAACACACACCAGCATAACTGAAATAAAAGCAAACTGCTTCTATAAAGTTCTTCCTCATGGTCAGTCAATATCTTACCATAAGATGTTCTTCTCAGTGATAAGCTCACTTTCATGGGTAACTTGAGTATCCATGGTCCTGCTTCCTGCAGTCAGCTTCCCTGGAGAATTCCTCTCTCTGCAATATGCCCTAACTACTCTCTCTGGCTCAGGCCGTATGCTTATATGCCTCAATGCCCCACCCCCTTCCTGTCATGTGGCTCCCCAGCCAGGCACAAGAGTTTCCCATTATTAAGGGCCTCCTGCTGCTGCAGTCTGGGGTGCCATGAGATCCTTTGAAGTGTTCCATGTGGTGCCATGCAACATAGCACTGTTTGAACACCTACACATGATTCACAAGGTAAACCCAGAGATTTAAGATAGGAATCCATAGCATCAGAAATGTTTTGACTTCTTGTGCTCTTTGCTATGGAAGATTCACTCTATTATTTTTCCTTAGTTAAAAAACAATTGAAAGCTAAGAGTGGGCATTTTCCAGGGGTGCCTTGATCTAAGGGGAAACTTGAGTCCAAAAATGTTGACAACCACTAGTCTAAGGCCTCAGGTCCTGGTGCTACACAAATACAGCATAACCCACCCTGATGATATTGGTGGCCCTGGGTCCACACAGCAGTAGGCTGTCTGGACCTGTAAAGACCTGACTGACTAGTTCCTCACTTGCATAGACCAGAAGCTCTCCCCAGATGAGTAGGACCAGAGGGCTTCAAGTGCTCACTCCCTAGCACCAGGCCATGGATTTCCATCCTGGGGTGCTCCTGTGGAGAGGCCATTGTCCTCCTGGGCTGGAGAGATGAGGCAGGCTGCTGCTCAGCCCTCCCCCCACCCCCTGTCATGGAGAGACCTGTTCCAGGGACTCCTTGGCCAGACATGGCCAAGAGTCCAATGGGAAAGGTGGCACTGGATGTTGGTTGCAGAAGAATACTTCACATTGCACACAGGAAGATGCTGGGGTGCAGGGGAGCCCTGGAACAGGAGATAAAGCTTGTGGGAGTTGCTAACTCATGGCTCAAGGAGCTAAGAAGGCATCCAGCAGGGTCTCCTCCAGGGAGCCAAACAGGGGGAGAAGAGGGGCACTAGGTTGCCCCAGATCCAATGTCAGGGTTGGCATTGATTCAGCCTTCTAGGACCAACTTGCTACCCCCTGCTGCTGGTAGTTGCTGGCATAGGTTCAGGGCCCCAAAGAGAATGGAGTGGGGAGGATGGCCCACCAGGCAGGTCAGGCCACTGTGAGCCCAGTGTGGGGGAGTGGCACAACCTCTGCAAGGATAGGCAACCCCCTGGGCTCTGGTCCAAGTTCTGAAGTGGGCAATATTCTAGAGTTTTTCTTTAGTATGCACACAAAAAAATTGGCAGCTGCAACATTTAATTAAACCAAGGGGTAGCAGTTCCATGAGCAGCAGTCCCTCTGCCGTCCCAAGGTTTTCTGTTTGTTAAGTTGAGCTCCTGCAGCTACCCACCCGTCTTCCTCCTACAATGTCATAACCACCGGGTGCAGGCAGGTTGTTTCACCACTCTGTCAATATTAACTGAGAAGAAGGTTCTAAGTAGGGGTGTGCAAAATGGGCTGTATTCAATTCAGATTCATCCTGAATTGGGGCTAGTGATTCGATTCGTTGATTCGGATCAGTGTCCCCAATTCGATTCAGCTGAATCTGAATTTAAAGATTCAATGTTAATTCAGATAATCAGTGATTCGGCCATAGACACAGCTTTAAATGTTTTTTCTACATACCTTGAAGTACCAGGCACAGCTTGTGAAAGCTGAAGTGCTGGGGCAGATGGAGCCTCCCACAGGAGTGCGGGGGGCTCCCTGCATCCTCGGCAGCAAACCCAGAAGTGGACCAGAAATACTTATAGTCCACTTCCAGGTCCACCGCCGAGTGCGCAGGGCCCCCCACCCATCCCCATGTTCCCTTGGCTCAGTGATCAGCTGCGGGTGGACCCTGGGTGCCTCGCCAGATCCCAGAGGCACCAGTCGCCAAGCCGGCAGACCTAGAAGTGGGGGGCTCCCTGCATCCTCGGCAGCAAACCCAGAAGTGGACCAGAAATACTTATAGTCCACTTCCAGGTCCACCGCCGAGTGCGCAGGGCCCCCCACCCATCCCCATGTTCCCTTGGCTCAGTGATCAGCTGCGGGTGGACCCTGGGTGCCTCGCCAGATCCCAGAGGCACCAGTCGCCAAGCCGGCAGACCTAGAAGTGGACTTCTGTGGGACACTCCATCTGTCCCACCATCAGAGCATTCATGATTCCCCTGCCGAATCTCTGCCAAATTGAATTGGGGACCGCAGCTTTGCACACAGCCCTAGTTCTAATTTCCAGAGCGGGCAATGTTCCACAGGTTTTTTTTAATAAATACAATAATAAATAATAAACAATACAATAATAAGTAAAAAGTGTCAGCTTCAACATTTAATTAAAATGATGCATGTCTCTTCTTCATGATACATTCCCCCTGCACCCCAGTATATGCCCCTGGGGTGGGTTGGAAGGGAAGTGTTACCAGATTTGCCCATCACTTTGGGCTGTGCTCATTTATTAGGGATGCATTCTAGAATCTTTGTAATTCTATCAATGTGCTGCTTGTGTTACTTGTGTTTCTATACGGAGCTGTACATCTCCCTTCTGCAAGTCCTCACCCCCAATGGAGCTATCTTACAGGACTCAGTTTCAGTGGGGCTGGGTTCCTCCAGTCATCAAATCAGTCATACACACAAACACACACAGATTAACATGACACGCCTGACCCAGCCGGGTTGATCAGCATGGACAGGCTGACACCCTCATATGCCAAGAATCAGTTCATCAGAGCAACAATAAACTGCAGTCAGACACAAGCACACAGGTAAACAGAATACCTCTGAATCCACCTGGATTTCCAGCTGACACCCTAACATGCCAGCATTCAGTTCATTAGGGCACATCTGAGCCAAACTGGGTCAATCAGCCTGTACAAGCTGATTCCCTTATGTGTTTCAAACTCAGCACGTCCCAATCTTTAGCCTCTAGATGAGCAGACCCCACAGTATTTCTGGGCTTCACAGGGATGTTTGGCTTAGGTAAAAGAAGCGTTGCTGCAGAGCAAGTGGGGAAGGAAAAGTAAAGAAGGAAAAATACACCGGGTTACCACAAGTATGAATATAAAAGTTATTTATTGCTAAGTATATGAAATATATAATGTTACTAGTAGTAATAGACATGCAAAGGAAAAACAAACACGAACAATTACAGTACTACCCTGGTTTCACTAAGTATTTGGGGAAACTTAGCTCAAGCTCAACTAATACAGTTCAGGCTCAGAAATCTATGCCTAGAGAGAGAAAAGAGAGAGAGAGAGAGAGAGCGAGAGCTAGGATCTCACCAGTCCAAGGCACTCAGGTTCCAATGCTGACAGGTAAAGTTCTTAGCACAATCCTTGAAGGGAAACAATCTGTTTCTTCCAGCTTCTCAAGAACAACAGCGGATGGTGTCAGAGAGATTTCTCCTCTTCGTTGCTTTTTTACAGATTACCCTCAGTTCAGCTTCTTCAAAGCATTCTTTTAATAGTGTAAATAATTGTCTTTTCTATTGACAAGGGTTTAGCTGGTTTGGAACATCTCAAGAAACTGATTAACAACCAGGAAAAACATTAGTTTTTAAGGAGTACCCAGACACTTAGGAGCCAGCTTGAAATTCTTATGGATAGCAGATATACTGGATGGGATACTTCATTGTGTCTTCAGAAACAATAGATAGCTTGCAGCATCAGGGTTTTGTATTTTTACCTGTTGTGAACAAGCCTCAGCTTAGCATGACTTTTCCAGATCTTACTAAAAGGGATTGATTACTTGAAGTGTTCATAAACTTTGTGGGGAGGACTTCCACCAGTCATCCCGGGAAAAGTATGACAGCATTTGTGGTCAGGGTTCCAACAGGCTGGACACTGTGATGAACCCTTTACTACTGTTCAAATGTTGCCCATACCCACTGAAGGTCTTGCCTCAGCATTCCCTATCCCGGCAACTGAGTTTTAGTCAATCAAGTTTAACTAGGCCTCCCATAGTGGGACCGGGGAATGTATGGCCTGAGATGCCTATTAAAATTTACCTCTGCTTAGTTCTGGGTAGATGAGGTATTTGGGGGGGGGGGGAGGGGGGCAGGGAGTCCTTTGTAAATCCAGATTAGAATTGGTCTGATAAATGCTGACCTAGGTGTGTGTGTTCCTTGACTTGGAATCTCTGTTCTCCATCCTGAATGCTAATGAAGGTACATTCCTGTCCCATCTCCCATTTAAATGAATTGTCATCTGATTTCAGCTCAGATGCAAATGAGACCTAGGGCAGTTGTTTCACTCTTGTCACCCTTATCTGGAGGGCTTTAGGTGCGTCTCCCACTGCATCTTCATTGTCTTTCATAATCAGTTCTTGTTCAGGTAAAGGAGGGAGGGGAAATTCTTTGTGAGTAGGACAGGCTGCATCCTGTGCCAGGGTTCCCCAAGAACATGGAGCTGAGAGGTAACAAGAGGGGAAGGGAGATGGTGTGGGTTTCCAATCAGACATGTCTCCTTTCTTAAAGATTGTTATGATCATGGCATCCCTGGAGTCATCTTGAATTTTCTCATCATGCCAGATCCTTAAGATGAGGGTATGGAGCTGTGATGTAAGCTCTTCTCCCCATCCCACACTTGAAAATTTTGGCAGCTATTCCATCTACTCTAGATACCTTGTCATTCATCATTATAGGCATGCCTACACATGATGCTACATCATTGCAGTGATGCACTATGGCAACGTAGCATCCACAGGTATCTACACATGACCAGCAGCTACCTCACTGTAGAGGCTTGCTCCCTCATTACAGTGCACTGCTACCACAAAGTAACTGCTAAAAATAACCGTATGGGTGGTTACTGCATTGTGCCTTAGTACTTCTAAAAGGAAGTACTAAAGGCCAGCCCAGTAACAGTGTCACTGTAGGGCAATATGTAGATGCAACCTATGTGTCTTTTTTTTTTTAATATCACCAAAGACATCTATGGTTCAAGTAGTCAGGGACCAATGCCCTTGAGACCTAAGGATGAAAGAGACCTTATCAAGGAAAGGGGAGCCATCAATGTCTGCTGGAAGGAGCATTTTTAAGACCTTCTCAATCTCTGTTCTTGACAAGAGTGTTCTCACAACTCCATCCTGCAACACCAAGTTGGAGACAATCTTGGAATCCCTCCAACCTTTGATGAGGTGAGGAAAGCCATGAAGCAGATAAAGAATAACAAGGTCTGATGGTGGAAATTACAGAGGGGATAACCTTGCTGTCCACCACAGAAAAGATCATTGCAAGAACTCTCCTGAACCATCTCCTTCCACTTGTTGAAGAGCTCCTCCTGGAATCTCAGTGCAGGTTTAGGACATCAAGAGACATGACCAACATGTTCTTTACTGGTTGTTAGCTCCAGGAAAAATGCTGGGACCAACACAAAGCCCTCTACATGGCCTTCTTCAATCTCACAAAAGCCTTCAATTCTTACTTTTGAGGTTAAGACAGAGGTTAAGACAAGGCTGCATCAATCGCTGCTACAGTCCTTACTGTGTTGCCACATCAACAAGATTCCAGTCAGAGTGAAGCTGAACTACCAAGTGAATGGTAAACTGTTTAATCTCAGCCAACTCTGAGCCAAAACCAAGACTACCCTAACCTCAATCATTGAGCTCCAGTATGCTGATGATAGTGTGCTCACTTGGAAATGGACCTTCAGGCAATCATCAATATCTTTACTGAGGCATACAAGAAAATGGGACTCACACTTAGCATTCAGAAGACTGACATCCTCCATCAATAAGCTCTTAATAAGCAGTCCCCAGCTCTGGTAATTCAGATTCATGATGAGACTGGAGAATGTTGAGTATTTCCCATACCCCAGAAGCCATTGATGAAGAAATCCAACATCACCTCAAATGTGCAAGTGCAGCCTTTGGACATCTGAGGAAATGGGTGTTTGAAGATTGCAACATCAGATTAAAAACCAAGCTCATGGTTCACCAAGACTTGTGATGCCTACCTTACTGTATGAAGCTAAGATGTGGACAACTTACAAGAAATACCTCAAGTTGCTGGAGAAGCACCATCAGTGCCAGCTATGGAAGATCCTTATAGTCCCATGGGAAGACAAACATGCCAACATTAGCATCCTTTAACAAGCAAACACCACAAGCATCAAGGTGGTGATCATTCAACATCAGCTTTGCTGGGCCAGCCATGTCATCTGTATATCTGACTCCAGATTCATGAAACAAGTTTTATTCTGCCAGCTCAGTCAAAGTGTATGCTCAAGATGGGGAAGAGAAAGGACTTCAAATATGCCCTCAAGACCAACTTGAAAAAAATGCAACATTGACATTAGCTCATAGGTAGCTATTGCCTGAGACCACCCCAAATGGAGGAAGAGTTTGCTGCAAGGATCTCAGTATTTTGAAACTTCATGATGACAACAGGAAATGGAAAAGCAGGAGTGGCAGTAACATCATGTTGCTGACTGAATCAGGAAACCAGAGCCATCCACTCCACATGGAAACAAGTGCCTGAGTCTCAGTAGAGCCTATCTATCCTAGATTGGCCTTCTCAGCCATCTTCGGATCACAGATAAGAAAATCATGGAGGACTATTATCCCTGACTGTGAGAGATTGCTAGTGATGATGATGGTGTTCTAACCTCTAGCTCTGAAGGCAAATACCATATCCATCGAGGATTATTTTAGAGTGGGATCTGCCATTTTTACAGCACTCATACCCTGACAATCTGTTCAGCTATGGCTGTAGAGCATTTTCTGGGTACCTACCATGCAATAAGTATAACTTCTATAGCTGGCCATAAAGTAAAGGTTGCAAACCTTAGCTGAGCTGAACTGATACAATAATACTTTCAGTTTTTTTCTAAACCCAAACAGACCATTTTTTTAAGATGTGTCAACCACCAAATTAACCTGAAAGCATGCTTAATTCTAAGACCATGCTGACCTTTCTGAACTGAGGCAGAGGAAGTGGGTTGCACTTCTCACCCACTGCTCACAAACAAAGGAAAAAAAACCCACCTTACCATCTCACCCACTGTTCACTTCAGCCCCTGCACAAAAAGCACATTCTCCACTGCCATCCATGTTTGGGACTGGACTGCTAGTGAAGAAAAGAAAGAGGCACCATTTTCATACAATATCAACTCCAAATGAAAGATAAAAACAAGTGCAGCTTTAGGACTGGATTCATCTGTGATGCCACAGTCCAATGTAAGTAGGGTTCCAGATGGCCTGGATCCAGTGCTAGAAGAAGGAGGGTTGCATGTTGCATTCCTAGGGCCACCAATCCCTCTCCACTCTTGCTGCACACCCTTCTGTCACCACACCTATCCCCACCACTTATAAAATGTGCAGAATTTTGTAAAGCTTCAGCAAGTAAGTGGATGTTAAGGCAGCTTTACAACCCCTTAATGTCAGATAATTGTGCATTGACGAGGAAAGCACCTTGAGCTTCCACATCTCTAAATGAACACAGGCACTCCTCACACACACAAATTGTTCCATTGTGTATCCTATGCCAAAGCCTTACAGTCCTTTCTGGAATACACTTAACTGCAGAATGATTTCTCTGCCATTTTGTGTATAGCAGACCAAAAAAAGTTTGAGACACTGCCTTGGCATGCTCTTATCAGTCAAATACTGGTCTGGCTCAGGTGACTTAGGAAGTCAGATAATAGCAAAAGCTACTGTTTTTTCTCTTGTACAGCCCTTTGGTAGCTTAAAGATGTTTTTCCCCTGGGTGGCAGCATAACGAGTGGTGGGCAAGGAGTGCCCAGCTTCAGGTGGCAAATTAGGGGGAGTACCAAAATAGAGACGCCCAGGGAGTCTGTGCTACAGCAGTGGCAGCAGCAATCAGGCACATGGAAGCTCTTACACCCTCCTGCAATTGGTGCTTCTTCTGCCACCAAATTCCCCTCTGTCCACTGCTTCCAGTGATGGCACTAGGTGGGAAAGGTAAATTGGAGGTGATGGCTACAGCAGGGGGCATGTCCATGAGAATGTCCATCAGATTTGGGAAAAACTTGCTCAGGGCACAGATCTTACTCATTATACCTCTGCCCCTGGAAACAAGTTTAATTCATAATGACAACCTTCCTTTTTATGAAAGAAAAAGGATTAATGGGCAATAAGATTAAGTGGGAGAAAAATCCCAAAATGAGTATAAAGCAGCTTAGTTTGCCTCATCTCCTCTAAGTAGTAGAGAACTAAAAATGACTGATTGGGAAACTGCTGCAAACATACAGCGTTCAACAAGCAATACAATGCTTCAACTGAAGTTACAGAATTATTTTGAAATAATTCTAAAAGGCAAAAATATTTTTCATGGCTCTAGGGTTAATGATAGAAGCTGAGTAAGTAGTGTCCATTCTGAAATGAGCTGAGATCAATAGGGAAACTTTATTAACTTCTGGCAGCTACTCAAAGACCTGCTGGAAGAACTGATGATCCCTGTGCATCAGAGATTTTACAATTGTCAGCTCCAGCAGGAACACTACATGTTCACTGGAAGTCAGAGAAATGCCTTTATTACCCTAAAGATGATTGTTTGTAGTTTGGCTTGAAGTATATGAGAAAGCTGGAAACTGACAAAGGTAGCATTGCTTCTAACTGAGATAATTGCAGGACTCCAGACTTCAGTTTCAGCTGATGCCATTTTGGCATCTTCCATGAACACTGAAGTCACCAAAGCACCAGTCTGAAAAATCACCAAGTTTCACTTCTACCCCTTAACACCAATGCTTCTATAATGAACACATTTTGTTATTTTTAGTTCTGCAGATATGTACCAAACAGTCCTCACTAACAGGTTTCCAATCCAGGGCTTGAGGCCTAAAGAATAAAGTCACAACACCATGAAGTTCAATGTTATAGAAAGGAGAGAAATTGAAGGACCCTCAGAGAGAAACATGAATGACTGTTGTATGAAAACATGAAGTGAAACAGCTAAAATTGGAATATATTTATTCAGTCTTTGACCAAATTGAAAGTTAATTTGAACACGTTTGCTGTTTGGCCAATGGTCTGATCCAAAAACTTCTGAAACCCACATCTCTCTTTGAAGTTAGTGACAGTTGAGAGCAACTAGCACTTAAACATCCACGTTGAAAATGCCTCAGACATATGTGGGTTTACATAGCAGTGTTGGAATGAGGATCGGAACAGCAAGGTGCAAATAGATTTGGACTCCTTGTTCTAACAAAATTAATCTTAAAAAAAAGAAGGAAGATTTTGCTCAGGACTTGAGCCATTCAGGTATGAAAATCTGACTCTTTCACTGGTCTGAACTTACTTTCTTTCCTTACGGGACATGTACATATAAAATTGTTAGGAATTGTATTTTCACTACTGTACTCTTTTAAATATCTAAGCCATTTTTAAAAAGAGTTGATGCAGCATGTCATCTCTCATGTTTCTGAGAGAAAGCCTTGACTGTTCCTTCAAGAATACACTGTTCATTGTGTTGTTACTCTTGAAAGATAAAAAGTGTACAGATGCTCAGCTTTTCAGGTAGTGTGGACACAAGATCACTCTCTTCATTACCTGAAAACCGGATTTTGCTACCATCGCTCCTCTTGCTCTCAACTTTCTATATAACTGGACAGTCACTGCTTGCTTATGTTAGATTGCTTATATGATATGGACATGGACATCTCTGCAGTCATTCTGTTTGAAGGAAGTCACCATATGGTCACTTCTTTTGTGTGCCAAGAGGTGCGACTTGCAATTACACACAACCCTAAGATAATTTTTTATGCATCATACTCTGCACCTGTTGTTGAAATACAGGACCAGTTATTTATCAGATATATCACACTATTTTGGGTTATTGGTGCCCTTACCAACAGTAAGGGAAAAATAAAGATGTTTGCTCTATAGTTTGCTGTAATTACAAGAATGCAGTAAGTTACAGGAGAATAGCAGTGATGATTCACTTCAGAGTACTACTGCAAAGGAGCAGCATTTCAGCACACATTACATGGCAAAACAGCTAAGAAATTGGACAAATTTTAGCTACAGGCATTCAGCTTTTGTTTCAGGCTGTTAAGTATAAAGAAGTACATATTAAGCAAAAGAAGATACCTTATCCATATTGAAGCAGTACAGAGTAATTTAATGGAGCCGCAACAGTGGTTGCCAGGGACAAGTCTGAGATGGGATGTAGAGTCTCCGAGGACAGCAGATGGGTTTGGAGGCACAGTCACAGTGTAAACAGAATGCTAGCATAGCCCTTGTCATTTCTTCAGTCAGTGGAAAGCTGATAGCAACAGAACTGTTAATTAACAGCAAATTGGAGATTCAAGCTGATAGCTATAAATATTTTGTTAGTTTAAAAAGACAGAAGGTTGAAGCCTTTTTAGCCAAATAACATGACATTAATTGCAACAGTTTGCATGCATACCAAGATGATTATCAAAACAATTAGCAAACTGGTGCGTAGGAGAACTTCAGAAATACAGAACAAGGCAATGAGTCTCTACCAAGGCAAGAGTAGCAAATCCTGTTTAAGCTACAAAACATCTATAAATGTCTGCTTTGTATAGTTATGGAAAAGCAATAATATCCTTTTCTAGTGATGTGGGTTTTTAGTAGTTTGAGGTTCTTTTTCTTCTTTTCTTCTTTCCTTTTTTGTGGACTCCATTAAAACATTAGGCCTTCAAAATGAAAACAAAACAATTGCAAGACTTCACTGAAGTCAATTAATAAAGAGTAGACATGCTATCCTGTCACTCTGTGGAAGAATGTCAGGCCACAGCCTCAAACCAGGGCCCTCAGCCTGTCAGCACAACTGCTCATCTCAGCCTACCAGCCTGCAGCTAGTCAGCCAAGCTTGTTGAGTTGGCCTGAAGCCTCCTCCTTACCCACTCACTGCCAATGGAATAACCTGCTGGGTCAGCTGAACCTCCACTTCTCCCATATAAGCCCCTGAACTGGAACAGGAAGTATCTGAGCAACAGAGTTCAACCTGACCTGACTGCTTGATATTCCCCCTGGCTTGCACCATGGCTCTGCACTCTGCTTGAACCCCCAGCTTCTTGACATAGCTAGCTCCTGGACTTTATTCTCTTTTTGATCTCTCAGCTTGTCAACTTGGCTTGCTCCGGGACCCTGGTTTCAATTGATCTACTGGCTTGCTGACCCAATTTGACCTCAGGTTCTGCTCACCCACCCACCCACCTGGTCAGCACCTGAATTCCTGAGTGGCCCAGACCTGGTGTCCATGTCTCAGTGTAACATTTTGCCTGGATCACCTTATTTGGCAAAGAGGGCTTAGCATGGAACCCAATCCCATGCTAGTGCCTTTGGACCTGCTTGCTTTGAATGCTGCAGCTCAGGGAGACTTGCAGGTCAGGCAGAAATGGTTGAACCCTCTTGCCTTTGCATGCCAAGTCCTGGAATCCCAGGTACAGCAGCTGTTGGATGAGGACCAACCCTTCTAGTCCCAAGTGGCATACTATCAGGAGAATGATCATTGGTGTGAGGCATACCAACTATAGTGGCAGTTCACTGGCTCCAGGCTCATCCCTCAGAGTCCCACGAATTGCTGCCTCTGCGATAATCCATCCTAATCCAACCTTGCCATTTTGGGGGGAAACAAGTACCTCCAGTACTGCAATAGTTATGGTGCTCTCAAATGGCAAGCTTCCAAACAGATCTTGTACCCATTAAGCTGCCTTCTCTTGTAAGCTCACCCCAGCAGAAAAAAAATGATGAGATCCTGAACTGTGAACTCTTAGCCATGAGAGTAGCTTTGGAGGAGTGGTGGCATTATTTTGAAGGGGTATGTCACAAGTTATAGGTTCTCAGTGACCATATGAATCTGGAGTACAGTACTTCAGAAAAGCTAAGCCACTCAACCAGACACAACTTTTGTGGACACCCTTGTTCTCCTGCTTTGACTCCCACATAACTTTCTAGCCTGGGCCTAGGAATGGGAAGACTGATACCCTTTCCCAGTAGTCTGAGTATGACACAGAACCAGGTGAATTAGCCCAATTCTGATGTGTCATGATTTTTTTGGTGTTGTGTTGCCAGCAGACTTGGTCTCCCTACTCCATGCTGCTGCCTGGGAGGAGCTACCCCCAGAAAAGCACATCCTTTGTGTACAACAACCATAACATGTAACATGGTCCCTACCCCATTACTGAGAAGGGAGGGAAGAGCCCAGGGGGCTGGCTGGTCAGACAAGCTCAGGTACAGATCCAAAAGGGGGGATAAGACTGGAACAAGCACTTACCACTAGAGCCAGCAGCAGTGGCGAGAAGAACAACAAGGAGCCCTGTAGCTGCCTGATGGCAGCCAGGACAGGGATCACCTGTGGCAGTTTGAGGGCCAGTGAAACTGGAGCCCAGAGTAGGGCACAGTCTGGAGGCCAGTGTGCCCAGATCCCAGAGCAAGGCAGACCAGGCTTGCACTGGGGTGAGATGAGGCTGGGAACTAGAAGGCAGGTCCAGTCCAGTGGGCCTAGACCATGGGACCCAACTGAGAGAAAAAGGGACTGAGGCCAGAAGGGCCAAGTCCCACCAAACTTTAGCTAGCCCATAGATCAGGGGCTGGGACCTAGTTTGGGAACCTCTGAGGCAGCCTCCCTCAGATACAGCACTCAACATCAAATCATGGTGGGCAAGAGAGAGGAGATACCTTCAGAAGAAGAAACCAAGCTAGGGATAGGTGTCCACTAGGGGGCATTGCAGTCATCTCTCCTCCCCTCTCCTGGGTTAGCATCTTTGTTACACTTGTCCGACTAGAGTCATATATACCTGTGTGAAAGAACTCGCTGCGCCAAAGATCTTGTTGTAAAAATTTGCAGTCTCTGTCAGGACCTGATGGTCCCCTTTGGAATTCACCCGCTATGCCTTGGATGGAAAAAGAAAAAAAGAACCAAAGAAACATGTAACCTTGGGAGAAAAACCAGATGGCTCACCTCCTGCTAATTTTGGTGGTCACAACTGCATCACACAGTACAGGCCTTGGTCTACCCTTGAAATGTCTGTGCCAGCACCAAAAGACCCTGTTAGAAACCCAGTGAAGTTCTCCAATCCCTCCTTACTCTGCCCTGGCCATAGTCTGCAATCTCCCTAGACTTCATTGTAGAACTAAAGTCTCAAATGGATGTTCTACAGTCTTAACCACAATGGACCAACTCACTGAAGTGACCCACTTTATCCCTTGCATGGTCCTTCCACCATAAAAGGATAGAATGCGACTGTGGTTGGAATACATGGTTTGCTCCCATGGCCTCCAAGATTGTATCATATCCATGTCATGGATCCCAATTCATCTCCCAGTTTTTGCATGAGGCCCTGTACTTACTAAGAGTATGCACCCATCTCATGTCAGCCTATCATATTCAGCCAAATGGCCAGGTGGAGAGGACCAACCAGGTCGTGGTCCACCTCCAGTGTTACCTCACTGTTCAACAGAATAACTGGTTTTAATTTCTAACACTTGCAAAGTTCATCTATAACTCTTGAGAGAAGAAGAGTTCTCTCAAGAGTGAAGAGAGAATTTGTGAAGAACAACCCCACCAGGCTTGTTCTTCACAAATTATGGGTTCCCCTCCCACTTCCACCCAGCCTTACTACAGATGCTCACAATTTCACAGCTATGGACTGGCATTCATAAGGTTTGAGAGGAATTAAAAAAAAACAGGCAAAAAAAGGCTTATAAAAGTGACAGGCTGACCTGGCCAGCCACATCTTGCTATGACAGAAATATTAAAAATATAGGTTTGAAAAACAAACACCAAAAAGCAGCTTGTCCTACCAGAGCCTTTTTTTATTATTGCATATGTGCTTTGATAACCAACAGGGCCCATCTATAATTGTACTTTCTGTTTCCTCACCTTAACCCCTTCACCCTTCAGTGGACCAACACTCTACCTATTTATAGCCCTCATTTTGAAAGTTAGACCTATTTTTAATTCCAATTTGAATGGTAATTGAGGAGGCTGAGCATCTCAAAGGATTGGGTTCTAATATTAAAAATACTTTTCACCATGAATATATGCAAGAAAGAAGAGAAAACATGTGTTGACCTAGCATCACTTTCTGCTTCCTGACAAAGGGTACCTAACTGCAACACCTACTCCCCACTTAGGGAAAAAAAATGAAAAGGGCCCCAACAAAAAGAAACAAGTGTCTGTGAAGAACAAGTGTTTGAAATACTGGATACCCAGGCTTCAGTGCCAGGTTTCAAATATTCCAAAAAAATTGATAGGTATCTGTAAAAGAGGATAGATGAGGCACGCTGCATATTTTTCATTTTTAGGACAAGAAAAATATTTACCTTTCAAGTGTAGCCAGGTACACATTCCTGGAAGAAGGCAAAGTAGAAATGCATCTTATAGACCAACTGAACTGGAGATGTGTGACCACAGTTCTGGTGTTCTGTGTATTCCCCTCAGAATCACATTGTCACCGCTGATATTTGCACAGAGCAGTAACCCATGTACAGCTTATATTCACATTTTAGTATACCTCCTAGGACATAAAAAAAACAAACAAAAAGCCCCCCACTTTACTGCTATAATTAATCACCACTATAGTGCTCTCCCCTTAGTGGAGAAGGACAAAAATGGCTATGGAATTGTTTGGATGCCATACTTCTGAAATGGCAGCAGTCACTTGCATTATTTGATAAAGAGATGTCCATCTACTCCAGGTAACACTGGAAACTATTTCATTGTTTTGGTGTTTTTTGACTAGCTTACAGACCAATTTCTGATGTGCTTTTATGCTGGATTAAACTCTCATTGAATTCAACAAGTATGATGTTACATTGAAAATCAAGCCCACTTTTCCCAAGACTTTTTAACGTAACAATGGACAGGATCTAAATTTCATTAGGAGCTTTCTCAGAGGAAAAGATGGATGTTCTAACAAAAGCTATAAGGGTGTAGTAGAGATCTATGCCTCTAAATATGACCAAAAGGACTAGAAAAAACATATTTTTTTTCCAACTCAGGAATTTAGCATACCTCCAAGGCTCTCAAGTTGGCTAGCGCACACCTTAGTTTTTAGGATCATCTCTCTCAGACCTGTCAAGAACATCAAGTTTCCTGATGGGATAATCAAAACTTAATGAAATTAAAACAGAGAGAGGCACTCCAAATCACTAGAATCTCCCAAGAATATTTGCACTATGTTTGAGGAGATAAAAATAAAATTGGTTGCTGATATGTCTGAAGACAGGCAATTTAGAAGAGGGGCACATGTAAGTAGAAAAAGTAATAGGTCACTCACAGCATCGCAGGCAGAACACTACCTATAAAATTGGAAAACACTTCCTAGAAATGTTCTTTCATTTTTCTGGGGCTGAGCCTTACAATTTACAAAAAAATTATGCCTCCTATTTACCAATTGCAAACACAGACTGTAATCAAATGAAAGGTAGGGGATTTTAGCTTCTAATCAAAAACAGAAAAAAAACCTGATTTTTGTTTTGGCAAAATAAAATCAGAACAATCATTGCTCCTAATTATTTTTCTATTACAATTATCTGCTCTTTTTGGCAGCTGTCTCAGTTATTTCCAGATGGCTCCATCTGACTTGTTTTTCCATACTTGGGGCATGGGTAGCAAACAGTGGTAGATCCAAGATACTAAGCTTTGATTTTAATCAAACCTCCCACTAAACTCATGGGTGACCTGGCATAGGTTTTGGAGTTCAAGACTCACTAAAATACAAGTCAAATAAAATAAATTTTAATTTAAAATATACTTAATGCCCCTAGGTCAGAATCAGAGTTTTGCTAAGCTGCACAGCACAAATTTAGGCCAGCCTGGCAACATTTTTATGGATTATTTTTGTTTATATACATATAAAATTTCCATATTGTAACAGGGGGCCCACTCGGGGCTGATCTCCATGGCCTGCCCACCTGTTCTTGGGCCAACCATCCGCCACGCCTTGATGTTGATTGATTAAATAATAGATGTCAATTAAGCAGGAGGCTGCCCATTTTGCTGCCCCGATGCCAGGGGGCACTCTCTGCAGTTCCTTTCCTCCCCTACACTGCAGCCCAAGCCTCGCAGATGGCATCTAGGTGTTCTCGTTATCACCGGCCCCCACAGTGAGCCCCAAAATCCTCCTAACAGGACCCCTCTATGAGCCTTCCATTCAGGTAGCCTACCCCACCTTCATTCAGGCTACCTAGCTCCCTGAAGCTATTTTCCCCTCTCGGGTGTGGTCCCCCCGGGACCTCTGGCTACCAGCTCTAGCCCACCTCCAGGCCAGTCGGTACCCCAGGCCCCTGGCTCTTGGGCATCCCTTGCAGTGGGCCCCTGGCCCTTTTGACCATCCTGGTCCTGGCCCCAGCCTGGGCCAGTAAAGGGTACTCTCTTGATCAGGTTGAGTCTCTAGACCCTCACTCTCTCCAGGGGTCTGCCCTCTGGGCCCTTCACACAAATGGGGTTACCAACTTGGTGGTGGGGGCTAGGGGTTAAGGTGCCCCAACCCACGTTTCACCGGGGTGGTAACTGGCCTGGCATTCCCTGGGGGCTCCCGCGCCACTGAGAGCCCCACCAGGCCACCCACTCCCGGCAGGGTGCAGTTTTAGGTCATTCCCAGGACCAGAAGCCTCCTGACCATCCCCTACAGCTCCTCCCTTACCTCTAGATGTAGATCTGCAGGGCTCTGGCCAGGCAATGTTGTTGCCTGGCCTCCAGCAGCTGAACTGCCCTGTTTATATAGACAGCCCCTGACTCAAAATGGCTGCCCTCATCAGGCACCTGGTGGCTGCCAGCTCCAGGCCCTTGAAGTGCCTGGTACACACAGTGCCCTGCCACACATATATTAAAAGGTCTGCCAGGGATATATTCCTACAGCAGGAAAGGCAAGTAACTTCTCTGTTGTAAGAATGTGTGTAATAGGGGGCTTTAGCTGAGCCCCTGTTACTAAGGGTGAAACTGTAGGTGAAACTAAGTCACAGGTGAATGCACGCACACGTAAGGGTCTAGTCACTACCACCAGACATAAAAGGCAGGGGAGTAGTAGTAGATGTTGCCCTCTGGGCACTAGAAGAACAGAGAAGCAAAGGAATGCTCCATCCTAGGCAAAGTCTTTGAAAAAATTATCAGGGCTCACATTTGTGAGAGCCTGGCAGGAAAAATTATGCTGAGGGGAAACCAGCACGGGTTTGTAGCAGGTAGATCATGCCTGACTAATCTAGTCTCTTTCCTTGACCAGGTTACAAAACACCTGGATGCAGGAGTAGGGGTTGATGACGTTTACTTAGACTTCAGGAAGGCCTTTGATACGATATCCCACCCCATACTGGTGAACAAGTTAAAAGGCTGTGACTTAGATGACTACACAGTCTGGTGGGTGGCGAATTGGCTGGAGGGTCGTACCCAGAGAGCCATAGTGGATGGGTCGGTATTGACCTGGAGGGGTGTGGGCAGTGCAGTCCCGCAGGGCTTGGTCCAATACTCTTCAATGTCTTCATCAGCGACTTGGACGAGGGAGTGAAGTGTACTCTGTCCAAGTTTGCAGATGACATAAAACTGTGGGGAGAAGTGGACACACCAGAGGGCAGGGAACAACTACAAGCAGACCTGGACAGGTTGGACACATGGGCGGAAAACAACAGAATGCAATTCAACAAGAAGAAATGCAAAGTGCTGCACCTAGGGAGGAAAAATGTCCAGCATACCTACTGCCTAGGAAATGACCTGCTTGGAGGCACGGAAGCGGAAAGGGATCTTGGAGTCCTAGTGGACTCCAAGATGAACATGAGTCGTCAGTGTGATGAAGTCATCAGAAAAGCTAATGGCACTTTATCGTGCATCAGCAGATGCATGATGAACAGAACCAAGGAGGTGATACTTCCCCTCTATCGGGCGCTAGTCAGACCGCAGTTGGAATACTGCGTGCAGTTTTGGGCGCCGCACTTCAAGAGGGATGTGGATAACCTGAAGAGGGTCCAGAGAAGGGCCACTCGTATGGTTAAGGGCTTGCAG
>NW_005842218.1:1395093-1403925 GCF_000455745.1 Alligator sinensis
ACTCTTTCCTACCTATGCAGGGGTCAGACTCGATGATCTATTGAGGTCCCTTCTGACCCTAACATCTATGAATCTATGAATGGTTGTTGGCGAGAGCAACACAGGATGGTGAGACAATGCAAATGATTCTTCGCTGGTGAGTCAGAGAGAAGATAGGGGGGACACTTACCTCCAGGACAAGCTGCAGCCAGCTAGGATTTGGGTTGGTCAGGAGCGGTGACCTACAGTCTCCCGGCTGGGAGTGGTGAGGGATGAATAAAGCGGTGGTGCATTATTAATACTCCAGGAGACCATCAGAATTCCTACAGGGGTGGAAGGGGTCAGCAACCAGCCATACAGACCCCAGAAGAAAGGCATGAGAGTTTGTGCCTGAAGAAGCAGCTGGCATCACCAGAGTGGCAAAGACCTTTGGGGCAGGAGCAAACTCGCAATTGACACAAGCAGCCAGTATGCCGCCTCCGGCTTAATCAGCCAAGAGCCAGTAATTGTCTTAAGAAGCAAATCTGCCACCTCCAGCTAATGAAACAATTAGCAAGGAGATACTTTTGTTTCTAAGTAAAATAAAGACTTTCACTGTTGAAAACAACCAACTGGGTGGTCTGCCTTATCTTAACCCACTCCTCGGGGAATAACATCCTTTCATTCTTCCCATCTTATTAGTCGTGGCAGGCGAGTACTGAGGAAGAGGGGGCAGATGGCAGACCCACTCCCACAATGTTCTTATGCATTCTTATATCTTGTAATTCTGAACTATAATAAAGAAGACATTTTGAACTGATAATTTTGAATCTGTTGGAGACTTTTATGGCATTGATAATCAGACTCCAAAAAAGCTTAAAATAATCATGACATTTCTGATTTTTGTAACTTCTGGAATCTTGACCCCTCAGAGTTCCTGGTTTTTATCCTAGTGGCAACTTTGAGAGCTAAAACTTTTTATTTAAATAAAAGCTGAGATTTTCACATAAATGCTACACACCAGAAACTGGGTTATTAGGCAAACACATCTAATATCAAATTTATGATAAAATTCTAACAGATGGAAACACTGCTGACCTCAAAATCAAAATCATGACCAAAAGAAAGCTCATAATTGTTTCAACTGAAAATACCTGAGCTTTGCACAGCTCTGATCATGGTATCGTGCTCTACTTCAGACATGCTTTAGAATATCTTTAAACATATCTTTCTTCTCAATAGATTTGTCTTCATATGAAAACAAAAAGAGAATCAAACATTTCCCATTGAACATAAAACCAGGATAACTAAACACACACAAATGATGTACATTGTAGAACAAGTACATTCTAAAGAAAAGAAACATATTTGGATTACAAAGTGCTTGAGGAAGGTTAAGATGAAACAGATATTGATACACATTTCAAAAGGGAAAAAAGTAATTAGTAGAAGTGCAAAAAACCCAATGTTTTTCTTCCTACTTAACCTGAAGAGGACTATTACAGTCTTGGACACACATTACTTGATAGAGCTATATAAGCCCTTATTGAACTACAAAAAGTAAGCATGCACGTGCTCAGGATGTTTGTAGCAATGCAAAAAGGGTGGATCCACCACAAAAAGAGTTTTTTGGTTGAAACAGGCACTTTTTCATAGCACTGGCTTTCATAGCACTACATGCAACCGTACTGCTATGGGAGTCATAGAGAAGCAGAGCTGGAAGGGACCTCCAGAGGTCATCTAGTTCAACCCCATGCCTGAGGAAGGATCATCCCTATCCAGATTATCCCATACAAACCATAATTTAAACTCTACTTAAAACTACCCTCAACCCTGACATAACATACACCTAACCCCTAACCCGCTACCGGTAAAGTAGGGGAACCATGGCAGACAACGTCCTACTTCCATAAAATGTTGTCTATATATGCTCAACAAGTCCCAGGTAAGGGCCACACCCCTTGCTACAAAGGAAGGTGATAACCAGGGATCTGGGTTTTCTGTTTCCCATGGAAGACAGAGAAAACCACAGATTTCCTGTTTTTATCAAAGAAACCTGAGGATTTCCCCTTTTTGCAAAGAGCTCTGCAGGTTGGCTGAGTTTCAGTCTGCAAGAGCTGTTTGCACAAGGGGTGGGAAAGCCCCAGCCATGCCCAGAGAGGAAGGGAGATGGGGAAGGCCAGGGCCCAATGCTTGCACTGCTGCTGCTTCAGGCTCACTCTTCTTGCTGGGGCTTGGGGGTTGTGGGGCAGGGCTAGGGGGGAAGCTGACTAGGGGCTGAGGGAGTGGGGAAGTTTGCAGGTGGCTGGGCACTCCAGCTGGGAGGGGCGGGGAGTGCCTGGGAGTGCTTGGCTGGCTTCCCACACCCTCCCCCATTCCCTTTGCCCCCCAGCCAGCTTGGGCACTCTCTGGCCAGGGGGCGATTGGCAGCTGGCAGAGCACTCTGGCTGAGAGGGAGGAGAGAAGGGTTTGCACCCTTCACTGCTGCCCCTGCCTGCAGGGGAAGCATGGCCAGGGCAGTGTGGAACTTATAGTGACAGGCAACTTTCCTGAGCATCCCCCCTGTGTGCTGCCATGCTGGGTTGCACATGCTGTGCTCCAGAGGGCCTGGGGGAGGGCAGCAGGGTGGCGAGCACAAGCCGGCAGCACGCACCTGCCCTGTCCTCATCCCCAACACAGATCGGGGGAGCTGGGTCCCCAGCAGCTGCGGGGGCATTTAATTTTATCCATGGATTTTGACATTTTTATCAGAGAATGTGCAACTTTTTATCATAGAATTTGTGATTTTTTTACCACGGAAAACCAGGATCTCTGGTGATAGCCCTCACACTCCATACCAATCTGACCATGGGGTAAAATTCCTTCCTGACCCCTAATATGGTGAGCAGTCTAAGTCTGAGTGTATGGGCAAGACCCTCTAGCCAATGACCTCTGGCTTTGGTCCCAGCAACAGCATTGCCACACCCCAGTCAAAGTCCCTAGCCTTGACTGTAGCTAACACCCAATGCCCCTGGATGACTTAAAAGCATCCTGACACATGTAGCAGAGAAGGGGTTGGGGCAACCAGAAAAAGCCCAGAATCATGGAAATACCTATGCAAATAACTATGCTAGATTATCCCGGCCAGTGGCTGTCTATCCTTTTCTTAAATACCTCTGGTAATGGAGAGTACACAACTTCCTTAGGCAGTGTATTCCCCTGCTTCACTGTTCTAACAGTGAAGAAGTTTTTCTGGATATCTAATTTAAACTTACTTTCCTGCAACTTCAAACCATTGGTCTGTGCCCCACTCTCCACAGAAAGATAGAAAAGGTGTTTTTCCACCTCTTCTTTATGGCAGCCCTTCAAGTATTTGAAGACTGCTATCATATCCCCTTTTAAGCACCTTTTCCATAAGCTGAACATGTCTATCTCTTTCAGCCTCTCCTCATATGGCCTGCTTTCCAAGCCCATGATCATCTTTGTTACCTCTTTAATTTCTCCGCATCCTTTTTTAAAATGTGGAGCCCAGAACTGCACACAGTACTCCAGATGAGGCCTAAACTGTGCCAAGTAGACTGTGGTAAACTGTGGTTTATCAAGCCCCCCCAAGTCCTTTTCCATAGCATTGCCTTCTAGCCAAGTGTCACCCATTTTGTGTTTGTGTTTTTGATTTTTCCTCCTGAGGAAGACTATGCCCAGCCATCCTTGAGAACGGCAGGCAGCTGCTTTTCTGCCAGTGCTGCCTCCAAGTGATGCTACAAACAACATCAGCTGGAGGATGGACAGGGTCTCGCTGCGGTAGCTGCTTCCAGTAGCTGTCCATGGAGGCATGAGTTTGGAGACAGTTTTTCTGCCATAGAGTGGGAGAAGCAAAAGAGTAGCCCTGCACCACCCCCTGGCTAGACAGTGCATCTTTCCAGCCAGGGGGCAGTGCACTTAGGAACATGCCATAGTGCCCTCTTTTCCTAGTGCTACAATGTGCTTGTGGAGGACAGTCAGCCCCTTTAGGGAGGAACAGTCAGCCCTGTTAAGAAAACCCAGCTCTGGGACATCTGAGTAATATTGAAGTGTCCCACTGGGAGCTTTAAAAATCTCCCGGAAGAGAAAGCAAGAGATACAAAGCAGGCTGTAAAGGGAACAACTTGCTGCAAGGGGTAGGGGTGGGAGGAGGGGAAGACTACTGTGCTGGGGGCAGAGCAGAAAGGGGATCCTCTCCTAGTATCCATGAGAGGACATAAAGATTTTATTTTGGCCATTTGTTTATTGCAAGACTGAATTTTGTGTGGGAGAATAAGCTGACGAGCTTCTCAGGGAGTGAATTCTCCTGCACAAACCAGGCTAAGTGACCTACATACAGTGCCTCAAGACTCCAAATGAACATGTGTACAAGGCCTAACTATAGTGTGTCTTGAGTTGTACCATATTATGAGAAACATATCTGTGCAGTTGAATGATCATCTGAAGGGACTCATTTGCAACTCAAAAACAGTCTGTTTTGCAATGCTTAGGACAGTTTCCCAAACTTTTTCTTATTGCATACCCCCTTCCAGATTTACTAGTTACCTGCATACCCCTACCAGCATTTGTTTCATATGTTAACCCCTTAAATGCCAATTACTTTTATAATGAAAATTAAATCTGCCATTACACAATTTCTCCTGTGTAGCTCCCCCTCCCCCCAGATGTCTTGCATACTCCCCGGAGTACATGTACCATATTTTAGAAACCTCTGGCTTAGGATACTTGAGCGAAAATTATAAAATAAACAAACCAGTTATCTACTATTAATGCATTTTTGTAGTTCAGAATATTAACTTCTCACCTTCTCTTTCTAGGTATAAAAACGTAGAAAAGTATAAAAACTATTCAATTTAAGAAAGTACTTGTTTCCAAGGTGTCATGACCCAAAGGCATGATTTTGTGTGTGCTTTGGCACCAGAATTATCCCCGCCAAGTTGCAGCTTCATTGCACGGGAGAGTTTCCTGTTACAGAGGAGAACCCCGGTGCAGGGACGAGTTTTCCGCCTTTCTGCAGCTTCTTTTGCAGAGTGCATTACTCAAGTTGCAAGAGAAATGCACGGTGCAAAAGAGTTCCCGCCACCAGTATGCAAATTCGTTCCCCGCTATTGGCTACTTTTAAATTATTCCCACGTGGCGGCTAACGATTGGCCTGTTAGCCGTATAAGAGGCTTGAGCGGTTTCCGCCCAAGCCGAAGAGGACTCCCCATCCATCTCGTGGGGACTCTGGATACACGGCAGGGTAATAGAGACCCTGTGTGAGATTCAGAGGAGCTTGGCGACCTGATCCATCGCCCACCTCTTCCCGTCTTCGAGCGCAAATTTTATAAGACGTATCTCCGATTCCGATTTTGGTGGTGCGTTCACCCAGAGCATCCGGAGCTCTGTTCCGTGGAGCCTAGCAAACTCCACGTGACCATCCATGCTGTCTGTGTCTGTAACCGCAACTCAAGCAAGTTTTCCAGCCTACACCACTGCCATCTCGGTGTAAGTAAACAATCTTTAAAACTACCGCTAAGCGTTTGTGCCTAATTCCAGCTCGTCGCCCTCCCTCTCCGATCCAGCGTGCCCAGGCTGCTGGCCACAGCCCGCGTGCAGCACAGAAAAGGGCCCAGGTCACTCCCGGCCCACACACAAGGTAATATTGGTAAAGAATTTAGATTCAGTTTGTTCTTTCTGTTCTAGTGCATCTTTGGCCATGACTTGTCAAGGTACCACATTTAATGGTTTTCTATTTGTTAAATTTGTTTGTTATGTTGATGTATAGAACATAGAGACAAGATCCCTTTTATTCTCATCAACCCTTACCTTTTCAACCACTTGTGCTCCAATTACAGTTATATAACAGAATACAATATATAGCTAAACTCTGTCCCAAGGACAGCACAACATATGCTCAGTCAGTAAGTGCAGCTCAGTCAATAGATGGAACATAATCACCCAGAAAGTACAACAGTGAAGGCTGGGGGATTTTTTTCAGCAAATTGTTCATTTACTGAAAAAAGTGGTTTTAGTTGACCCAAATCTGTTCATAAACTCAGCAGATAGTTTGGGATCAGTGAAGTAGTTTCAGGATGTCGTGTCATTCACAAACCCACTTACGAAAACATTTAGGAAATGTCAGTCAGTTTCTTATGAAAACTATTTCCCAGTAATTAGAATGCTTATATGCGAAGTCAGAGAACATGCAATATTCAAAGGGACTGGAAGCCAGGCCTCCCACCTCTCAGGAGACGGGCCAAACCACCAGGCTGTAGCTGCCTACTCTTCTCTTCCTAGCACAATGAATATTTAGCTATTTCTAGCAGTGAAACAGATTCCCAACAGAAAGCCTGAGAGAATTCCACTTCAAGTCACGCCACAGCCAAGTGGTTAGGGGTAGGAGATTTTGGTTTCAAGCCTAGATCTACATTAGTCAAAAAAGAACTAAAATTCTCCATTTCCTATATCCAGTCATCACTGGGCAATAAGATACAGGAAAGAGCATCACCAAACCACCATTACCGTCTCCATTTTGTAAATTAATTCCATGGTTTTATTGCCAGCTCCCACAAAGTAATTCAGGAAATGTTTCACTGGAGCCCAAACAAGCTTAAAAAAACTCTGACCCAAGGGAGTGCCATACAATGTTAGTACTATTAGGTATGCAAACATGATTCACAGGATTAACCTAGGAATATCAAATAGAAATCCATAGTGTTAAAAATATTCTGACCTGGGTCTTTCTGAGTTCTTTGCAACAGAAGGTATTATTTTTCCATAGTAAAAATGAGTAAAAACTAAGAGCTGGCATTTTCAAAGGGGTTTTGTGAGTCTATTGGGGTGTCTTGAATCTAGAAAGGTTGGGAAGCACTGACATGTGTAAGTGCTTTCTGACATCTCAGAAATAGCTGTAACAGAGGTGGCTTTCAATAGAGGTGGCTTTCTCTTCATCAGACTGTGCCATTGGCACAGATTTGATGATCCTATGGAAACTTAAGAAGCCATGTCCACTTCATTAGGGTGGGACTATCATAAGAATCAGCTATTTATTCTATGTATAGGAAAGCACTTACAATAATTTAAGGAGCTGGTACTAGAGCAGGGGTTGGTAATAATTTGAGTCTGAGGGCCACTTTGGGAGTTTTGGTGTGCTGTTGTGGGCTGGGTCAGCAACACCCCTGCCCCAATCCGCAACAGCTCACCAAAACTCCCTAAGTGGCTCTGCTCCCAGGCCTGGGCCTAGTCCTGCACTGTCACCACCTGACAATCCCAGGATCTCCATGGAGACTAGCCTGGGACTTGAGTGGGAAGGGTGTGCTTGGCTGGGTGGATAAGATGGGGCCACGGGTGGGTTAGGGGTGGTGTCCAGGACTGGGATAGGCATTGGTAAGATCCCAACTGGAGAACAGTTCTGGGTGTTACACTTCAAAAAAGGCGTGAAGTATCTTGAAATGGTCCAGAGAAGGGCCAGAAGAATGATTAAGGGCCTGGAGGACAAATCTGATGAGGAAAGACTAAGGGACCTGGGACTGTTCAGCCTGGAGAAGAGAAGACGCAGGGGGGACTTGGTGGCTGTCAATAAGTATGTAAGGGGTGAATATTGAGAGCTGGGAAAAAAGCTGTTCACTAGGGTGCTCCAGGGGAGGACAAGGAGCAATGGCCATAAACTGTTAGAGGGTGGTTTCAGGTTGCATGTAAGGAAGAACTTCTTTAGAGGAAGGATGATCAGAATCTGGAACAGACTTCCCAAGAAGATGGTGCAGTCCCCAACCTTGGAAGTCTTCAAGAGGAGACAGGGCAGACATCTTGCTGAGACCAGGAATTCACCAAGGAACTGGCTGAGGCTGCATGCTCCTGGTGTGTGGTTGTCATGGGAGACTTCAACTACCCAGACATATTGTGGGAGGGACCAGCACGCAGCCAAATCCAAATGGTCACAAAGCTTCCTCACATGTGGATGAGCTCTATCTGATTCAAGAAGTCTATAGACTGATGAGAGGCAAAACGCTGCTTGACCTGGTACTGGCAATGGGGGATGTCTTAATCAGTGACCTAATGGTCGAAGGGAAGCTGGGAGACAGTAACCATGAATTGATCACTTTCACTATCTTCCATACAGCTGGCAAGTCAGTCAGCAATGCACAAGTCCTCGACTTCAGGACAGCTGACTTTGAGAAGTTCAGGAGGCTTGTTGGCAAGGCTCTAAGGGACCATGACCTGAAGGGGAGGGGAGTTCAGGATGAGTGGTTGCTCCTCAAGGGAGTGATCCTGAAAGCACAAGCAATGTCTATCCCATCTCGGAGGAAAGGTAGCAAAAGGGCCCAGCAGTCCCCTTGGCTCTGCAGGGAACTTGTGGACCTCCTATGTCTAAAAAGGAAGACATATAAAGGATTGGGAGACTGGAATCACCTCAAAGGAGGAGTATTCTGCACTGGTCCGGACCTGTAGGGAGCGAACCAGGAAAGCCAAGTCTGCGACTGAACTCCAACTGGCTACACGTATCAAAGGCAATAAAAAGTCCTATTTTAGATATGTGGGGAGCCACAAGAAAAGCAAGAGTAACATTGGAGCCCTCTAAACCAAATGGGACAACTGACAACCAACACACAGGAAAAAGCCAACCTGCTTAATGGGGTTTAGGTTGTAGCCGTGTTGGTCTAAGGATATAGGCAGAAAAGGTTCCTTGGGTGAATTTGATATCTTTTATTAGACCAACCCAAATGGTTGGAGAATAGTTATTAAGCAAGCTTTCGGGTTCAAAAACCCTTCGTCAGGCTCAGGAAGCTGCAGCAGTTGGTGTGTGCTCTTCCTGGATGGAATGAAAAGTAAAGAAGCCAGGGGCTGGGCTGGGCTGGGGAGTCAGTTGCCAGGCAGATTATAATGTATCAAAAA
>NW_005842218.1:1407083-1426000 GCF_000455745.1 Alligator sinensis
GCACCAGAATGAATGCACACCGGAAATCCATCAAAGACAGAAACACCCAATTACCGGTGGGGGCACATTTCTCACAGGAGGGCCACTCTCTCTCCAATCTCTCAGTCCTGATCCTCAAGGGAAATTTACACAACACATCCCAGAGACGAGCCTATGAGCTCCATTTCATCAACCTGCTGGATACTAGAGATCAGGGACTAAACATAGACATTGGATTTTTGATACATTATAATCTGCCTGGCAACTGACTCCCCAGCCCAGCCCAGCCCCTGGCTTGTTTACTTTTCATTCCATCCAGGAAGAGCACACACCAACTGCTGCAGCTTCCTGAGCCTGACGAAGGGTTTTTGAACCCGAAAACTTGCTTAATAACTATTCTCCAACCATTTGGGTTGGTCTAATAAAAGATATCAAATTCACCCAAGGAACCTTGTCAACCTGCTTAATGGGTATTTTTCATTGGTTTTTCACTAGCGCCAAGGGACTTTCCTGCTCAGTAAAGTATGGGATGGTCACGGTGAGGGAGAATTGTTACCCTTCATCAATGTAGACCATGTAAAGGAACACCTTGAGAGGCTGGACATCTTCATGTCAGCTGGCCCAGACAGTTTACACCCCAGGGTACTTAAGAAGCTACAGGGTACTACAGAAATCAGAGCTCAGCCACTGGCACAGATCTTTGAGAACTCGTGGTGCTCAGGTAAAGTGCCTGAAGATTGGAAGAAGGCCAATGTGGTGCCTATCTTCAGGACAGGGAGGGAAGTAGATCCAGGGAACTACAGGCCCATCAGCCTGACCTCCATCCCCGGGAAGATCTTGGAGAAAATCATCAAAAAGACCATTCTTGACAAACTGTCTGAAGGCAACTTCTTGAGGGATGGCCAGCAAAGGTTTGTTTTGGGTAGGTCTTGCCTGACCAATCTCATCTTCTATGACCAGGTGACATGTCACCTGGACAAAGGAGAAGAGATTGACGTCATATTTCTCGAATTTAAAAAAGCTTTCGATCTCATATCTCATGATCATCTTATAGAAAAACTGGCCAACTGCAGCCTCGGCCACGTCAGAGTCCACTGGCTGGGGGAATTGCTGGTCAGACCCAGAGAGTGGTAATAGATGGAAGTAAATCACTGTGGTGCTCTGTGACCAGTGGGGTCCCCCAAGGCTACATCCTTGGGTCTATTGTCTTTAACATTTTATTAATGATGTAGACACTGGTATCAGAAGCAGACTGGCCAAGTTCACCAATGACACCAAACTTTGGGGTAAAGCATCCACACCTGAGGATGGGCTAGTGATCTAGGCCAACCTTGATAGGCTCAGAAAATGGGTGTATGAAAACCTGATGGTGCTCAACACTGAAAAATGCAAGGTACTCCACCTTGGGGAAAAAATCCTGCAGCATGCCTTTAGGCTCAGCAGTGCTACACTTGCTAGCATCATGGCTGAAAGAGACTTGGGGAAATGATTGACCACAAGATGAACATGAGCCACCAATGTGATTTCACAGCTGGTAAAGTGAGCAAAATTCTAGCTTGCATCCATAGATGCTTCTCAAGCAAATTCCAGGATGTCATCCTCCTGCTGTACCCAGACTTGGTGAGGCCGCAGCTGGAGTACTGCATCCAATTCTGGGCTCCACAACTTAAACAGGATGTGGAAAAGCTTGAGAGAGTCCAGAGGAGAGCCATGTGCATGATCAGAAGGCAAGAGAACAGACCTTATGATGAGAGACTGAGAGCCATGGGACTCTTCAGCCTGGAAAAGCACAGGCTCAGGGGGGACCTGGTGGCTGCCTATAAGTATATAAGGGGTGTACAACAGGATCTGGGGGAACGCCTGTTCACCAGAGCGCCCCAAAGGATGACAAGGTCAAATGATCACAAACTCCTCCAAGACCATTTCAAAATGGACATAAGGAAAAACTTCTTTACTGTCTGAGCCCCCGAGGCCTGGAATAGACTGCCTCCAGAGGTGGTGCAAGCACCTACTCTGGACTTTTTAAAGAAGCATTTGGATGTATATGTTGCTGGGATCCTTTTACCCTAGCTGACTTCCTGCCCCTGGGGTAGGGGGCTGGACTCAATGATTTTCTGAGGTCCCTTCCAGCCCTAATGTCTATGAAATCTATGATACCTATAATTTGATCTCAGCAGCATTTCTGACCAGAGCAGGGATGTTGGACTCGATGATCTTTTGAGGTCCCTTCCAGCCCTAAATTTTTATGATTCTGTGATCCAAAGTAAGGTTGCATTTCCAGCATGTCTTAAAATTTGGCATTAAGCTGCTGTTCAATTCTGTATCGTACTGCTTTTCAGTCACAACACACAAGCAGCAGGATATTAAACTAAAAATGTATAGATGTAAGAAATTACAGTTTAAGTTGCCATTTATCGACTTAATTAGATGTTAATAGTAGGGTGTACAATACCAATATTTGTATCAGGTATGCTTGCTATATATTTATTAAGCATAATTCATGCTTCCCAAGTCCTAATAAGAGCTGCTTAATCTCAGCTCTAATCAAACAGCTGACAAAAATATTTTAAAACTGGCAATGAAAAATGTTGTATGCATATCTCAACAAGAGGGCTATTTTCTTTTTTTCTAAGCTGCAAGTCTCTGTCTATGTATACTTTCCTTCCCATTTACATGTGTTGTTGTCCCAGTTTAGGAATATGAAGATGAAAGCGATTGAATGTTCTGTTATGATTGTCTAGTTTTTCTGTTAGCCACATTCCTGTTGTAATTTCAATTTTACCTGGAGATATTACAATTTTTCCAAGACTAGTGAGCAAATTATTAATTTAAAACTAATTAATAGGACTGTTTTAACCCCCCCCCCCCCCCAATAATAATAAAAAGTTCAAAAAGTTGAACTTACTTTACTTTTTTAAGGGGGTTATGATGTGTGTTAAAAATGTAGAAGAAATCCTCCGGTTATCATTCTGCATCATTATTAATCACATCATGAATGGCAACTGAGGCTAAACTTTTCTTCCAAAAAAAAAAAAAGTGTGTTTAGTCATGAGTAATTTATCGTGTTGTCTTTTACATGAATTACTTTGCTGGTTATTTTTCACCAACATGCTCTGAGAGAAATATATACTGAATACATAACATATAGTAGTTCTGAGAGATCACTTTTCCTTTGTCACTTCCAAAGGAAGCCACACATGGATGGAGCAAATGTTTCCAATTACCACAGTTAAAATTGATCTTGGTAGGGATAAGTGGCTGGGAAGCAATTGCTCCAGTAATACTACAGCATTTTCTAGGAAGTACCATTAAAAAAATGGAGAGAATCTATCAAGAAAGTGGCACGTGAGGTTTGCTGCCTGCCCTTGGCTCAGATTTGGGATGCCAGCTATGATCCCAGACCTCATCTAACCCTCTGATCACTACCCCTCCATGTGTGCACTAATGTCCTCATCCATGTGGGCACTAATGACACGGCCAGGAGTAGTCCGGACCATGTCATGAGAGACTACAAGGCACTGGGGACCAAGGTTAGGGAGACAGGAGCACAGGTGGTTTTCTCATTTGTTCTTCTGGTGAGCAGTCGCGGATGGCACCACAAGGCCTGCATCAGAGAGGTTAACCGGCAGCTTCGGAGCTGGTGTTACCAGGCGGACTTCGGATTCTTTGACCATGACCTGCACTTCTACACAGGAGACATGCTAGGGCAGGACAGGCTACATCTCTCCCTGAAAGGTAAACATGTTTTCTCTTCCAGGTTGGCTGATTTCATATGGTGAGCTTTAAACTAGGTTCGTTGGGAGATGGGGATGCAGAGGTGCAAGAGGACACTTCAATGTCAAGCCAGGTGATGTGAGCAAGAACAACCTAGGTAAGTGACAAGGGCCTGGGTAAGCTTGGGAACAAGAGAGCAGCATGAACACCCATAGGAGGTCTCAACTGCCTCTACACAAATGCTAGAAGTATGGGGAAGAAGCAGGAGGAACTTGCCCTCGTGCTATATAGCAAAAACCCAGACCTGGTTGGGCTTACAGAAACCTGGTGGAATTCTACTCATGGCTGGGCAGTAGACATTGAGGGCTATAGGCTGCATAGATGGGATAGAGTAGGGGAAAAAAGTGGGGGGTGTAGTGCTCTATGTTAAAGAGCAGTACACATCCTTGATGATCAGGATGAGTTCAGAAGAGGGGCAAACTGAGGCACTCTGGGTTAAACTGTGAAGAGGTCGTGGGGAAAGGGATTTGATAGTGGGTGTCTACTACAAATGACCTCACCACGGGGATGAGCTGGACCTGGAATTTTCAGGTCAGCTCACAGAGGCTATAAGGACAAGGGATGTGGTTGTCATGGGTGACTTAAAACTACCCAAACATCTGCTGGGAGGATGAGTCAGCCAGGACTGAATGCTCATGTAGGTTTTTAGCCTGCATACAGGACCTCCACCTAACCCAGGAGGTACACAATACCACCAGAGGAAATGCCTTGCTGGACTTGGTCCTTGCCACAGGCGATGACCTGGTGAGGGATCTGTGGGTGCTCGACTACCTAGGTGTTAGTGACCAGCATCTGCTGGAATTTACTATCCAGCACGGGGTGATGAAAGCAAGCAGTAAGGAAAAAGCCCTTGACTTCAGGATGGCCGACTTCAATAAGCTAAGAAGATTAGTAAGAGAGACATTGGGGACTCGGAGCCTCAGTGATATGGGAGTCCAGGACAGGTGGTTCCTTAAGGAGATGATCCTCTGAGCTCAGAGGAAGTCAGTCCCAATGCGAACCAAAAGGGGCAAAAGTGCTAAAAAGCCCCCTTGGCTCAGTAAAGGCATCCAGGAGGGCCTAAGGGCAAAAAAAGGTGGCATACAATCAGTGGAAGCAAGGGGATATCGCCAAGGAGGATTACATCTCTGTTGCTCGTGATTGCAGGGAGGCGGTTAGAAAGGCCAAGGCAGAGATGGAGCTAGGGCTGGTGACCAGAATTAAGGATAACAAAAAGTCCTTTTTCAAATACATAGGGAGTAAGAAGGCACCAGGTAACGTGGGGCCCCCTACAGGACAGGCTTGGCAATCTGGTGATTGCAGCACAGGAAAAAAGCTGATCTCTTCAATGAGTTCTTTGCCTCCATATTTCTGAGCAAGGACTGGGACAATTCCCCCACTAGGATTACAGACAGGCTCAGGGGACACGACACCATGCCTAGGGTCAGGGATGACCTAGTTAGGGAATGCTTGGAGGGGCTGGATGTGTTTAAATCAGCAGGTCTGAATACTCTTCATTCAAGGGTGCTGAGGGAATTGGCGGAGGTCATAGCAGGGCTCCTGGCATGGCTGTATGAGCACTCGTGGTGCTCTGGCCAGGTCCCAGAGGACTGGAAAAGGGCCAATGTGGTCCTTATTTACAAGAAGGGGAGAAGGGAGGACCCAGGTAACTATACTCCAGTTAGTCTCACCTCGGTCCTTGGGAAGACCTTTGAGAAAATTATCAAGGAGCACATCTGCAGGGGTCCAGCATGGGAGGTAATGCTCTGGGGCAACCAACATGGGTTCATTGTGGGCAGATCCTGCCTGACTAACCTTGTTTCCTTTTACAACCAGGTCTCAAAATCCTTGGATGTGGGTGTTGAGGTGGATGTCATCTACCTGGACTTCAAGAAGGCTTTTGACAAGGTTTCTCACTCCATTCTCACAAAAAAACTAGGCAACTGTGGCAATGATGCCTATGTAGTCAGATGGATGGCAAATTGGCTTGATGATCGCATCCAGAGAGTGGTGGTGGATGGGTCATTTTCAACTTGGAGGGATGTGGGCAGTGGAGTTCCCCAGGGCTCGGTCCTTGGGCCTACGCTGTTCAACATCTTTATCAGTGACTTGGAGGTGGGCGTGGAAAGCACGCTGTTCAAATTCACGGATGACACAAAGATGTGGGGAGATGTGGGCACACTGGAGGGGAGGGACAGAATCCAACTAGATCTAGACAGGTTACAGAGGTGGGCACATGAGAATAGAATGGAATTCAATGCAGACAAGTGCAAGGTACTGCATCTAGGGAGAAGGAACCAGCAACATACCTACAGGCTTGGGAACTCCCTTCTCAACAACACAGAGGCTAAAAGGGATCTTGGAGTCATTGTTGACTGTAGGATGGACATGAGCCACCAATGCGAGGAAGTAATCAGTAAGGGAAATAGCACTTTCTCCTGCATCTACAGATGCATCACAAGCACGTCCAGGGAAGTGATCTTTCCCCTCTATGTGGCACTGGTCAGGCCACAGTTGGAGTATTTTGTCCAGTTCTGGGCGCTGCACTTAAAAAGGGATGTGACTAACCTTGAGAGGGTCCAGAGGAGGGCCACTCGCATGGTCAGGGGGCAGCAGACCAGTCTCTAAGAAGATAGATTAAAGGGCCTGAATCTATTCAGCCTCCACAAGAGAAGATTGAAAGGGGATCTGGTGGCTGTCTATAAACTCACCAGGGGGGAGCAGCAGAAAATAGGTGAGGCTCTGTTCCCCTAGGCACCACCTGGAATAACATCCACAAATTGATTGAGAGTAGGTTCAGGCTTGATATCAAAAGGCATTACTTTACAGTTAGGCCTGCCAGGCTCTGGAATGGGCTCCCAAGGGAGGTGGTGCTCTCCCCTACTTTGGGGGTCTTCAAGAGGAGGGTTGGATAGATATCTGGCTGGGATATTATGATACTAGCACTTGTTCCTGCCCAGGGCAGGGAGTCGGACTCGATGATCTGTTCAGGTCCCTTCTGACCTTAGAAACTATGAAATTATACATTTTGGAATGCAATACCCTTGATATTTCCCAATATTGCTTGTTCACTTTCCTAAAAATTAGCATTTTGCATGATTGCATGTAGAGTAAGATGTGGAATGAAGTGCACCCACCATACATTTATCAGTGTACCCCAATCAGCACTTAACATTTCTATTTGTCCTCCTGTATGTGCCATGACATTGACAGATATGCAAAGTCACTAGGTCAGTCTTTAAGAGCTTTCATGTTTCCTTCCTCCACTCCTGCAATGATATTTGTTACATACTGTAACAGGGAGCCTGGTGCTCCTGTTACTTTAAGAGGGAAAAAACAGTAGAAGACAGTGCTCAGGAAGCCTAACAAGGGCTAGCTGCACAAGAATAGGCAACCATAGACCAGAAGCTGAGAGGAGCTATTGCTGTGCTGGTTGCACAGCAATAGCACAATAGGACAGAGCCCTGCCAAAGCAATGGATGCACACCTGTGGTAGCTGGTGTATAAGGAAGAAGCTGCCCATTAGAATCATGGAGAAGCAGCGGTGCCAGGGCTAGCCAGTCACCTGACCAGGAGTGGACAGGACTTTCATGGAATATAAGCCTGGACCCTAACCAAGCCAGGCAGCCTGGCTCTGGAAGCTGCAGAGAGAAGAGCTTTGCAGGGAGAGGGCTGTAGCTGTGGTACAAACAGACCCTGGTGTAACTGGGAATTGGAAAATAAGGCCACTGGACATCCAAGTGGTGCCCAAGAGGCATGTGTATGTCTTGAGCACTGCCAGCTTGATTACAGTGACAGAGAGAAAAGAAAAGTAGGGCTAGGTTGGCCGGTGCTCAAAGAAGGCATAGACTAGGGTCAGGGACCCACAGCCTAAGAGGGGCAGGAGCTAGAGAGGGCTAATCAGCCCAACTAGAGTAGGGGGAGGAGTGGAGGTAGGGGAGGCAAAATCTGGCCCCACCAAGGGATTTTATCCAGCCCACAGCAGGTCCCTCGGTCCTGCCTGGCCCAACATAGAGGGCAGCCCAGCCCATGGCACATGTGGCCAGTATTGCCACCCCTAAGGGCACAGTGGGGTTGAAGTGGCATGGTAGCTGGACTTCACTTCTCAGCAGCCCTGGTGGTGCCAGGTCTTTCCTGCTGCTGTGGCCAGAGTCTCTGCAACCACCAGAACCAGCCCTGCTGCCCACGCATCCTGGCCCATCCACTCCACACCCACCACCAGTCATGCTGGATGGAGCAGGCAGGTGTTATGGGGTTATGGGTGGGTGAGGAGTGGCATCCAGGATTGGCACGGGTTGTCAAGGGCCAGAACTAGAGCCAGGATTGAAGGGCAGTGACAGTACAGAGCTGGAGCCTGGGGCACAGCCATGCAGGGATTCCCTGCATGTCCCTGCCATGAGAGGAGATTGTGGCTCTGACCTGGGTCCCTGCCCCACACTGTCCCCACCCTGTGATCCCAGCCTTGGCCTCTGCCCACCTGTCCCACTCCCAGATGCTGCTCCCCACCTGCCTATGGTCCCATCCCATCCACCTGGCCGAGCACACCCTGCCCATGGGGTTTCAGGCCAGTCTTCATGGAAACCCTGGCTGCCAGCTCCATTCAGTGCCCCAAGCAGTAGGTGTACGGCAGATGGGCCCAGGCTGCATGGTACCAATTCCGTTTTTCATGTGCCGGGCTAGGTTAGCACCTCCACCCCCAGCTGCAGCAGCTCACCCAAATTCCTGAAGTGGCCCTTCAGTCACCCCTGCTCTCTTATTAGTTCTTTTTTCCTAAGCAGGCAACATAAAATATGGTCTCTTACAGTGGACTGAGTAAAGACTGTGGGATGAAGGACTATAGCGGGAAAGATCTTTGCAACAGAAATCTATAGTAGTACTCACTGCTAGCATCACTACATAACCGTCTATCCCCAAAGTAATACACGAATTACAAATTGTTCAATTCAATCTACCATTTACGGCCATAATTCCAGGCAAGTTACTCACAAATTAGAGATTAACATTTTTTTTTCAGAACAAGAACTGGTCAAGTACTACAAAAATGTATACTATGAATTTATCCTTTTTTCATCAAATTATATTTAACAGATGTTACATAGTTGTCAATCAGCAAAACTATATGCCTGGTTGACTAATTTTGATGAAAAACCTCTCACAAACAATGGTAACACTGAACCAATCATTTGACGCATGTTTTTCTCAGCAGTTCATGGTTTGACTGAAATTCTAGCCTTAATCATGTCCCTTGAGTCTTGGCAAGTCACTCTGAATGCTGTTCCTACTGCATATGGCATCTTTGTAATGGCACTCATCCAGGTTTCAGATCTTTTCTCTCAGAGTACCCTATAGTTAGTAGCTCCAGACAGCCCTGCTGTGGCTCAGAGTTCTTTATCAGATTTTATATTTAGTTTCACAACCAGTATTTAAGCTCTTGCCAGCTATTTCCTTGCTTTCATATTCACACACAGCCTCTCCTGTGATCACTCCTCTCTTCTGTTTTCATGACAAATCAGAAATCTTTAAAAGGTCTATTCAGCATAGGGAGTCCCAGCACTTGAGGCTGACAAATAAATGAGGATTCACTGAAGCAGGTGCTTGGGAAGCCTGGGAAAAGAAAAGTCAGGATTGTATCAGAATAAAAAATAAAACAGAGTAGTGCATAAGAGTCTGCAGTAGCAAGAAAAACAGAAGCACAGTTCAGGCATGAAGGTCAACTTGACAAGGCAGAAGACTACCACCAACATGCTTTAAGAACTGGCCAAAAATATGGAGAAGTGCAACTGCCACAGGCTTCTCACCCTATGCGTGGCATCCTTGCAAATGAGACACCTCTGCAGCAACTCCTAACGTGTGTCTACATCTTGCACATAATGAAACTAAAATGAAGATGTGTACAAAACCTTGCAGACCCAGAGTATGCACCTGGTTTATGAGGCCTGTCTACAGGATTCCCTAGGGTCCTGATTATATTTTGCATTCTAACAGGTTTCCAGGAAGTAGAATAGCTGTGTAAGGCCATCCTTCCCAGAAGAGGGATTAAACTCCAGCTGCAAAGATGGAGCAAAATAAATTAACTGCCAGCCTTGTCATAGCAACCCAATAGGTCAAATGGTGCCTCTTCCCCTGGCAGTGATGGACGCCAAGTATAAATCTACCCCCTTTGGATCACCAGCAGCCTCTACTGTTTTCAGAAAGAGGAATGCCCCATCCCCAGGCAGGCAAAGGATGAGAATTATACCTTGCATAATTATAGCCTCTCTCCCCAGACCTCTTTGAGGATGCCCTTGTCCACTCTCAGTATCTAGTTTTGCTCTGTACTGTACAGCTTGCAAATTCCACCCAGCATTTTCAGTGGCCATAAGCGAATACCTTTACATGGTCTGCTAATCTAAGTTTTTAAAAACTGTACCTGAAACCCGGAATACTGGATAGTGAAAGCAATATGGGGGTGGAGAGAAAAAATACTTGAAAAAGAACACTTTGAATTGAGCAGAAGTGTCTATTTCTTTAAAAAGATACTTTGAAAGAAAGTGAAGGTTCCAAGATCATGCTGAATAAGACCAAAATTAAAGGTTACTTGTGTGACCATAATTTGCCATGGTTCATCCTCCATGGCAGAGGCATACAGTCTCTAATTACTCAGCCTCAGTCCATGTACAGGACAGATTTCCTGTGCAGGAAAATAAGGGATGTATAATGAAAGGATAGCTGTCTGTAGAAACCCTGCTTTACATGCAGCAGAACTTAAAAGGTGTATACCAAATGAAACAAGGGACCGTAAGAAGAAAAAGGAATAGTCTTTGGGTTAAGGCAGTCATCTGCTACTCCAGAGACTGGATTCTATCCAAGCCCTGACCACATTGGCCCCAGGGAGGACTAGGCAGGGCTTGAATAACGTGAAATGAATCAAGTCTGAGACCTTACACCATTTGGGGAAATGCCGTTCACCAAATAAATACCAGTCCTATGGAAAAAAATATGCAATCATGTAACTAAAGGAGCTTAAAGAAGGTTGCAGTGAAGCATGATAAATACAGCCAATTTTCAGATGCCAACATTTTGCACATGCAAGATGCTTTTTTTTCCCCTCCCCAGGGGTCAAAGATTAGCTAGGCAACTGCTCACAGATTGGCAGCTGGGAAATCAAGGACAATAGGACTACCCACTGCCAAGCAAGGAGTAAATCACTGACAATAGGACTACCCACTGCCAAGCAAGGAGGTGATAGAACGTCTTAACTTAACCTACCCCGAAAACCACAAAGTAGTGGAGAGCTATCCTAGTCAGCTCTCAACAATCTAGCTCAGGGACGAGAAGCAGCTTTACCGCAAACTGAGAGCTCTGCACATCTCAGTTCCTGCCAAGGAGCAGGGCAAATCAGCTCTCACACAGGTCTAAGCATTGACATGGTAAAACTACTTCCAACACCCAAACCAGCACGTTTTAGGCATAGCCAAGTCTTCACAGGATGGAGCATAAATTGTTATTGATTAACACAGTTTATTTTAGCTCCAAAGGTCTGAGTCAAGACTTAGAGAGTTTAAAGCCAAAAAGGACCATTACTGATCTACTGTGACCTCCTGTGTATCACAGACCATTAATGTGCATCCCTTTACAGGCTGAAGTATTAAAATGCACACTGTCCCAGCAGTTGTTGTTCTGTGAACAGGTTTGCTGTTTCAATACCAGGAATCTGCTGCCTTTTCAATACATTTTATTGTTCTAAATCCTGATGCTTAGTTAAATTAGAGCACAACTAGCTGCATCACTGTACAAACAGCACTCTTGATTTTCTTGAGAGGGGAAAGAAGCAAGATGTCACTTGATTTTGTTTAATAGCAAGTTCACTACACATTGCTTGCCTAGATCACTTCATTGCCAGAAAGAGGGACTTGGGGGCATAATATTCTAACAGTCCAGAAAACATAATCATGTTTGCTAAATGAGTAAAAGAAAAGACTCAATTTCATTTAGCTAGCCTTTTGCTAACATCTCAAAGCAGCCAAGTTTCTGACCAAGCCTTTGGATACCATCCAATACCTCCTTTTTACTTTTACACATAGAATAGCAACTGGATGTATCTTTGTGTTCATATATTTTTCCAGATCAGTTGCCTCTCCCTTGTGAAAAATTACTGGAAAAAGAGAAAAATGAAAAGCTGTGGTATAGAGAAAAAAAATGGAATCTGTCTAGGTTTCTGAAATGAATTTATCAAACTATTTACCAGTTCCATCAGTGAAGCAAAAATGCCCCTTTTTCAAAATCATATTTTAAATTAGTTCATAAATAGGTTCAAATAAAGAAACAAGGGAAGAAATTGTACACTCCTATATTCCCACTGTTCCACATTGGCACGGTGATTCTGGAAACATTAGATGGCCTGGAGAATTTGTAATGAAACACAGAACTGTTAATTGCCTGTATTGGTGGCGGGAAGCCAAAGGCAGCACTAATGGCTGAAAAGACTCATTTGATGGCTGTTAGATGGCCTGTGTGCATGTGTAAGAAGATACAAGACCAGTATTACACTGATGGATGTCCACTCCACAAAATACAGGGAGGGAGGCCACAGACTGTTAAAGTCTAGAATGTGATGACAACAAGCACACAGTAGTCCAGTTAATTGAAATAGGTACACGCACTCTTACCAGGAGTAAAATTTACCATTAAAAATGAACAACTAACAAATAGAATACACCCATGGCTGCCACAACTGAAAATGTTATCATTGAGTCTGTTAAAGACCAGATGCTACTGTGGCTAGAGGTTGTTGTATGGGAGGAAAAGCACAACTTTAAAATAACCAAGAAATCTAAACTTGTTTTGGAACCATGTCCTAATAGCACGTTTACAGATTTGTCCAAGTAATACTTGCTTGTACTATGATCAAACTAAAGAAAAAAATATTGCAAAAGAAAATTTGAAAGTTAATTTGACAAAATTAAATATAGCCTGTGTGAAAGTCTGGAATATGTTTGACTGAACTATAAAAAAAGTCTCTAAAAAAGGGACTGAAAATTAGTTAGCAAATATACAGTCTGTCCTTTTTAAGGTTGTAAGCAATGGTGCCTGCAAATTGCTATCAGTGGCTAGTTATTCAGCAGCCTATATGAAATGAGTGGGTGAGCCGAGGACAGGTGTCAAACCCAGCATGTACGGCATTAATTGGAAATCTCAGTGTCCATCTTGGTAAAAAAAGCAAAGAATATACTTGGTGGGAAGAGTAAGCTAACCTCAGATCTCAGAGGAGGTCTGTGCAAACTACAGAGGCACATCATCAGGGAAGTGTGGTAGAAGCTTGGACTCATTCCACACACATTACGAGTGGAGAATCTAGTTAGTTTTCCAGAGTAAGTTAATGGAAACCTTCACGAATGGTGGGTTTTCCTTTTTATTTTATTTTCCTTTGTTTGTGTGTGGAATTCTTGAAAGACGTACTGAGCTGCAAAGTAAATATATCTTACTGGAGGAGAATTAAGATAGTGATTAATGGCCTATATTGTGGGGGAAGCTGACTCAAAAAAGACATGACAGCAAAGCTACAATGGCTGATGCATAGCTACAATAGCTGCATAGGAAAAATAAACCTAGAAGACAGATTAAGTGCCCATTCAAACCAAGGTCCTAGGTTAATAAATAAGTAGGTTCAATAAGTTAAAAATGGAAACAGGGTAACCAAAAAACCCATGAGATCGTTCTATTTCAGAACTACGCTAGAGAGCAGACGGTTTGCACAGTTCAGGCCTCATAAGGAATAGAGTTCAGGATACTCTATGAACATCTGCTTAAAATGTATTCCTCAAATGCTTTCCAGAACTGGACACTTAAAACAACAACAACAACAACTCAGTTCACTACCTACTTGACAGGCAGACTAGAGATAGAGATTTCATCTCAGATCAAGTACTGCTATTGGAACAGCAGTTATATAGAAATTTCTTTCTTCAAAGCACCATACCAACCATAACTAGTCTCTGCACAAAAAAGGTGTGGAACACCGAAGTACAGAAGAAACTGATGACAAACTAAGGCGCTCCATAGGAACGCTGCAACTTGTAGGTCCTTATTCCCTATACATGCTCATTCAGTCACTTCAGTCTGCAATAATCAAATCTATGTTGGTAAAATCCAAAAAAGGCAAAAAGAAACTTGACTGATCTCAAGGATGCCGAAGCAGTAATTGTCAAACAGTTCAAGTTGAACAGTAATTAAGCTAAATGGCTTTGGTGCAGAAGCAGCTTGAAATTTCTCAACATTCAATAACAACTCTTGGTGAGGCTTTATTTTATTTTGGACTATTCAAGCATAGCTTCTCTTTCACATGCCACATGATCAGAAAAGCTGGGGGAGGAGAGGTAAGGGCTCCTTCAAAATGTCAAGGTATCTGGACAACTTGCCATCGTTTGCCTGGCCTGCTCACCCATTGATGACAAAATGGTGCAGCAGTGAGTATTTCAATATATTTTTTTACCTAAAAGGTGGCCTCTTTGGGCACATCCCCACGAGCATGAATGTGCGGTTTGCAGCACCTTGAAGCAAACCGTACGTGGAGCATATGCACCTGTTCGCTGCACTGCTAATTAGCAGTGTAGCATGTTTTTTTGACACTGGGAGATCCTGGTGTAAAAAAATGCCACAAAAAAGGGGTGTGGTGTACATGACAGAGATGTGTACCACCAGAAAGGGAGCCTGGTTGGCCAGAGCCATGCTTTGACTCCAAGCAGCCGAATTGCTACTGTTGCTGCCCCAGGAGGCCCTTAGGGCCCCAAGGAAGGCTGCTACGGCCAGTATAGGTGCTGGCCCCAGCCTCCCCTACCCCATCTGGGACAACTTGCCTAGCACCAATCCCACATGCAGGGGCATAAGCAGAGGCAAAAAGCAGTGGCACAAATTCGTGCCACTGTTATTTTTGCAACAGTGACAGCACACCCCTGCATGTGGGGAGGTGTCCTTTCTTCTTAATTCATGTATAAAAATTGACCGAGGAAGACAGAAGTTAAATTCTCCAGTCTAATTTAGTACCTAATGTGTTAATTTAAGCAACTGACTCATGGCAGTTCCATCCTCTACTGTGACAGGTACACGATCTGGGCTGACCTAAACGTGGCCCGCACACCTGTTCCTGAGAGCAACTGCCCGCCTACTCGCCTGCCATGCCTTGTTGTTAATTAATTAATTGGTGTTAATTAGCAGGAAGCTGGCCTTGTACTGCCCCGCTGCCAGGAGGCACTATCTGCGGCTCCATTTCCTCCCCTACACCGCAGTCCACACCTCGATAGATCTCCCTAAGTATGCCCTTTATGTCCTCTCTGAGCCTCTTCAGTTACACCGCCCCCTCTCTGGGGCTCCCCCAATAATGCCCCCTCCTCTGGGGCTTCTTGGCAACTGCCCCCTCTCTGGGGATCCCCGGTAGTGCCGCCCCCTCTCTGGGGCTCACCATGCCTGCCCTGGGGCTTCTCAATAACTGCCCCCTTCTCTGGGCTCTTGCCCCCTCTCAGGGCGCTCCTCAATACTGCTGCCGCCTTTCTGGGTCTTCTCTGTCAGGACACCCTCTCTCAGGGCCTTCTCTGTCAAGCCGCCCTCTCTGGGCTCAACATGCCCGCACTGGGCTTCTCAATAAGGCCGCCCCCTCTCTGGGGCTCACCAGGCCCTCACTGGGGTCTCTCAGTAAATGCCCCTTCTATGGGGATTCTCAACTGCCCTTCTCTAGGGCTGGGGTCTATGCACCCCAAACGCTGTGCCCTCACTGGCACTGGGGTCCTCACACTCCTCTGTGAGTTCCCTATGAGGCCTCCTCCAACCCCTAATAGCCTCTCCCAAACCACCGGTCACAAACAACAACATAAACACAAGCCCTTCGGCTATAACAAAAACAGAAGCCAACCGGCCCAAACAACATTTGGTCCTACCAGTGACCCTTTAACTCTCAGATACAGCCCCTGCATCAGGTTTCCCCTCTCTCCCAGGGCAGAGTGCTCCTTCCTCTTTGGCAGCTGGCAGGGAACTGCCTCTAGACCCAGCCCCTAGGGTTTATAAGGGAGCCAGGCCCTACCCCTTCTAGTCAGCTGACCTTCCCTGGTTGCCCCGGCAACCCACAGCTGGGCTCCTTATTTCCTGCTAGGGATTCCTCCCTAGCAGTTTTCCCCCTCTTTGGGAGAAGGGCACCTCAGTGCTCTGTGACATCTACAAATTAAAGTAAGACCATAGACAGAATAATTTAATAGGTTGGTCAGTACAGCCTTGCAAACATGCAAGAACACATAACCCCTCCTACTATGTATTTAATGCTTTTGACAATGCCACGCTACTCTAGGAAGAAATTTTATAATAAAAGGTAAATTAAAAGGAATTACTTAAATTTCTAACTACTCAGTATAGCACTGCAAATATGCATGAAGTGTTTGAATTTGCCAACACCAATGATAGGATGTAGAAAAGTGAATTTCTTCATACCTGAGTTTCACAAATTTCATGGTGCATATATGTTAACAACCTGTACATAAAGCTCAGAGAAGATGAAGTCTTCATTAAGTTTTCAGTTTCCCTGCAGAACAAGTGCTTTCCAGTCTTCATTTCTGCAACCAGAATACACTTCAAATTATTGCAGTAAGTCAAACTATATTCCACAGACTTGTGTAGTACTCTGCATGTGTAGTAATCAATGCATGAAAAGGCTGATTGAGTGGCAACCCCACAGCTGAAAATCCTTTCCATACTCAAAGCAAAGATCGTGTAACCACAATCTCTGGGCTGCAACACTATTAATAGGGACACAGAACAGGACTCTAGGTTTTTTACAGTATTATTTGTTTTCCTGTCCATGATGTCTTTTCTCTTTCTGAATTTCCCAACACTCCTGTGGACCAGTGTGACATACTGCACCCATCCATAGCAATGTTTGGTTATAAATACTATTAGGAGAAGGTAATTTAGGGTTTGGAGGACCAGGTGCTAAGATTACACACATCTGGTGAAACTGGCACTCTGAGAAAAGTGCTACATGTTAAAGCCAGCACTCACCTTAAAAACACTTGCCTCATCACTTTGGTACATGTAGTTTAATTTAGACCTAAGGAGACTCAGGAAACTTAAAGAACAGACTTCCATTGGCCCAGAAGCAGCTTCCATTGGCTTCTTGAGATGCAAATATCACCATTTCCTCCCTAAAACTGTGATCTTTGACAAAATTATACTTTTATGTTAATAAAAAGTTATGAGTATTCAGCAGTGCAAACTCTAGTGAGCCATTTCTAACAGGTTAAAAATAGAATGAAAAGAAAATATTCCTTTAAACATCACTGGTTGAAACTGCGCAGTCAGGAGAGAATTTGTTTACAAGCTCATGGTGCTTAGAGAGGAAATAAGATTTTCACTTTCTATATGCGACTTTATACCCATGAGGAGGGAAATTAAGGTAACCAAAGAGGTCCTTTCAAAATTGGTGTCCAGTATGCTCCACTTGACACTAGGCACGTCAGCTATAGAAATGATGCTATAAAGACTTCTGCAGGGTACAAGCAGTCATCCCTTTCAAGATGGAAATAACACCTTACCAGGCAAAATACACACTGCTGGAAGATGACAATGTATCAAAGGAGAAAACTGTGCCAATAGGGCAGGGTTATGAAGAAAGCAGGCCCCTCAATCCTGATGGTATTCAGCAACCTCTGGGTATAGACAAGAAGCTGCAGAAAGCTAGGCATGAGTCTGACCTTCCTTTTGGCATCACAAACGGCGGAAGGGGGGGGAGCTATCTCCAAAGAAGAGTATACCTCCACTGCTGGGGCCTGTAGGGGGGCTGTTAGGAAAACTAAGGCGGACATAGAGCTAGGACTAGCGTCCAAGATCAAAGATAATAAGAAGTCCTATTTCAAATATATAGGGAGGATGAAGAAGGCACCGGGAAATGTGGGGTCCCTGCAAGATGTGCTGGGCAATCTGGTGGTTGTGCCAGAGGAGAAGGCAGACATCTTTAACAAATTCTTCACCTGTTTTCTTGTGCAGGGACCGAGACTCCCCCACTGTATTTCAAGACGGACTCGAGGGGAACGCCTCAAGACCTAAGGTTGAGGAGGACTGGGTTGGAGTGCTTCTGGAGGGGCTGGACATGTTCAAGTCAGCAGGTCCAGATGCTCTCTACTCCAGGGTGTTGAGGGAGCTAGCAGGGGTTATTGCTGGGCCCTTGGCACGGCTTTACGAGCGCTCGTGGTGCTTGGGCCAGGTGCCAGATGATTGGAAGATAACCAATGTGGTCCCCATCTTTAAGAAAGGGAGGAGGGAGGACACGGGCAACTATAGGCCTGTCAGTCTTACCTCAATCCTGGGGAAACTCTTTGAGAAGATCATCAAGGAGCACATCTGTGATGGGCCAGCATGGGGGATGATGCTCAGGGGCAACCAGCATAGTTTCATTAGGGACAGGTCATGTCAGACCAACCTGATTGCCTTTTATGATCAGGTCACAAAAGCATTGGATGCAGGTGTCGCCATGCATGTAGTCTTTCTGGACTTCAGCAAGGCCTTTGACACTGTCTCCCACCCCATCCTCATTAAAAAACTAGGTGACTCTGGCATCGATGCCTACATGGTCAGATGGATTGTGAATTGGCTGAAGGGTCGTACTCAGAGGGTGGTGGTGGACGGGTCATATTTGACCTGGGGGGAAGTGAGCAGCGGAGTCCCCTAGGGCTCGGTCCTTGGGCCCGTGCTGTTCAATTTCTTTATCAGCGATTTGGACAATGGGGTGAAAAGCAACCTGTTCAAATTTGCTGATGATACCAAAACTTGGGGTGAGGTGGGCACGTTAGCAGGGAGGGAAAGACTGCAGAAAGACCTGGATAGGTTGCAGGGGTGGGCTAACAAAAACAGGATGCGTTTCAATATGGACAAGTGCAGGGTGCTGCACTTGGGCAGTAGTAACCAGCAGCACACTTATAAGATGGGAAACTCCCTTCTAGAGAGCATGGAGGCAGAAAGGGATCTTGGAGTCATCATTGACTCCAAGATGAACATGGGCCGACAATGCAAGGTCACAGTCGGCAGGGCTAACCAGACCCTATCGTGCATCCACAGGTGCATCTCAAGTAGGGCCAAGGAGGTGATCCTCCCCCTCTACGTGACACTGGTCAGGCCACAGCTGGAGTACTGTGTCCAGTTCTGGGCACCCCACTTCAAGAGGGATGTGG
>NW_005842218.1:1426320-1440231 GCF_000455745.1 Alligator sinensis
TTTGAGCCCAGTTTTCCTCCTGCCCAGGCAGGGGGTCGGACCTGAAGATCTACAAGGTCCCTTCCGACCCTACTTCTATGATTCTATGAATAGATAAGTCAACTAAATTCTATGTCAAACAGCTGGGTTCTGTCTATACTTTTACCTACCTTCAATCCCTACATCTATTATCCATGCACATGGGGGCCCTAATAAATGGGGAAAGAAGGCATATCCCAATACTGTAGTATCTATCCTTTTTTTGTATCACTCCTGTAGGAGTTACCCTATAGGGGAGGTTTCTCCACCCCCAATTTCATGAAATTGGAAGGATCATCTAGAATCAAGTGAGAACCACACTACAGGACTTGAAGGAAGGAGGGAATTTATATAGGACATCATTTAGAAAACAAGATATCTCTCTGTTTGCATTAAGTATGCAGGTTTTGAAATATTTTGATGCAGAGTATTTGACATCTTCAAGTGTCTAAGGATGAAGAGAGATGAAAATTCAGTTAGACACAATCCAGTGAGAAATTACTGAATAAAGACTGCATCTGAATACGCTTCAGATTTCATTACTTTTTTTTTCTAAGATAAACTTCATCCTGATATTGCAACAGCACATTGCAATAATAAAAAGCTTTCATATGACCGCTTAACAAATTTTACAGTAGTTCTGTACAACAGAGGACTGTTTATTTTACTTCAGAAATTATGTTCTCGTTCTATTAGGCTATGGGTTTTTCTTATTTCATCACAGTTAGTTAATAAGCACTATGGTCTCAGAGGCAAGCATGCAGCGTATCAGACTGGAGGACTGCTGATCATTCTGACACTTCAAACAGCCTGTGTAGCTTTAGTCAACTCTGCTGGAAGTCTAGGTTCAGGGTAAATCTTCAAATGGAGTTGTTTATATGTAGTTGTGTAAAGTTACACAGTAGGAAGTACCAGACCATTTTATTAATTAGTTCAGGATCCTGTCACTGGCAGCTCACTTCAAGATTTACTTTAAAAGCAAAGAAACTTCCAATTAGCATGAGATACTTTTCCTTTTGGTCTGGTTTCTCTCTACAGATCAGTCTCCCTGCCCTTTTTTACTGAGCATCCCAGTAACACAATTACTTAGTTTTCACTCATTTACTTTAACTGGTCCATGAGAATGTCTAAAGCAGCATCAAAGTACTAGACTAATCCCAACTGGTCTCTAATAAGATCAGGATTTCCACAGGCTTTTAGACTAATTAAAGTGTATGCTTAAAAAAGTATGATCTGTCAGGTGTAAACCTGTCTGCTCCTTTAATGAGGTCTTTGTCCATAATTGACTATTTTGTCTTGTGCAGTGTGTCTCCTGGAAAGCCTGTCAAAGAAAGGGTGAACTCTGATGTAATCAAATAGCAGTTATCTGGTATTTAATATTACCTATGGAGTCATATTATTACTGGTACTACATAAAAGCAAAGTGAACCTGGTGCCCCAACTAATAATACTCAGTTGTCAGTCACATTACTGAAAGTTTTTATTCATCTCTGTTAATCAAATTTTTTTAAGTCTACAAGGAAACAGTTCAGACATGCACTTCCATTTAATCCCTACTTGCCTCTAGCAGATAGAAATCAACCTTCATTTTGTTCTCCAGATACGTAACATTTACTATCTCTCTCCTGTGAGACTCTCCCTCTATTGTTTTAACGAATAGCAAACAAGTAATCATCTGTGTTTCCCTCAAGCTATCTAAATAATGTACTGAATCAAATCCCTCACTTAAGCCACCATAATCAAGTGGTCAAATTTGGAACTGGATTCCATCTCTAAAAAAAATCTCTTTATCTTACATTTGGGCAGAGAGAGACAGGCTAAGCTGAAGACCACAAAAACACTGACAGTAGATCCAGGATTATGAATTGCAAGGTCCTGGCTACCTTCTCTAGGTTCTACATACTACACAGATCTCCCCTTTTATTATATATATACCTTGTCAAATGAATTTTGAGAAAGTAGTGTAATAAAAGATAATATCATATGGTAGGGAACAGAAACTAATGAATCTCATCAAGAAGATGGTTCTAAACCACTGCTCTGCTAATTGCATTAATCACATTTTCTTTTTCCACTTCATGGAAGGGTTCAGAGTTTTCCTGGATGCAGGCACATCTGCTCAAATAATGCTAGGGGTGAAGAGTTAACACAATAGAGACTTCCACACACCTGGGTCAATGCCATAGGGAAGAATTACAGATTCAAATATCTGTATTGCACAGAAGACAAATATATTCTCATTGTAAGCACCTGACAATCCACAATCTTCTGTTTTCAGTTCATTTACTGTTCAAACAAGAATTAAGTAGTAAAAACCGATGGAAGAGAAACAGATCAGTGTATAAGGAACGCTAGTAGTTAAGGTACCTTCCTTCAGTTACTTTTATTGGACTCTCAACTTTAGGAACTTGTAGGCAAATTGTTTCTCTAATATTTTTACTAGTCATATGAAGAACAGCAATTTGATTGTTCTAATCCAGAAAAATATGAACAATTCTTCAAGAGTAACTGTATCCAGCTACGCACCCAAAGAGGGAAATACCTATGCAAGACATTAGGATAAAAGATGGGTCAACATTTGGTCTATGACAGTAATTCTCATGGCAATTTCATGTAGGGTTCATTGAGGCACTGTCCACAGCATGATAGAAACAGACAGCCAAGGTCCTAGTCTTCACAGGAGCTCAAGGAACATGAACTTTAGAAAACTTAATTTAATAATTGCTAGGTTTGGAGAATTAATTGCAACCTTTGGTCATCTGTTCTGCAAATTAATTACAGTCACTAAAAACAAATCAGACACTGAAATTCAATTTAACTTCTAATTCCACTGAATTTTGTTCAACTTCAGTATGCTACATTGAAATGCCCTCCACTATCATACCGCTACTTCCCTCCTCCAACTTGGAAAGAAATATCATGATTAAATTGCAACTTAATCTTTTCAACAAGATCAAGGCATTACAGTCCTTTTGTTGTATATGTTTTTACTTCTTACTGACACTTTATAGAATATTCTCCAGTTTTTCAAAATTCTTTTTTGAGTGTTCATGCCCATAGATTTTCAAATTCCGATACCATACATACGCTTAATAACACTACTCTTTCCACTTGGTATACCTTTTAAAACAATGAAATACAGTATGTGCCACTTACACACCACAGAAGAGTTAGGCAGGAAGCCATTTTAACTGTGAAAAAAAGCCAAATTCCATTGATTTTGATATTAAAGACATTGCTTAAGAGGACATAAGCACATTGCCTACTTCATATGGGAAAAGACACCCCCCGTCTTTTCACAGCTCATTAAAGTTCATTTCCTTGTTATTCAGAACACGTTTCAGCTTCTGCTTAGTTGTTTGCACCTCATTAAGACTGGGTATGTTATTTCCACACTGCCTCACTTAAAACAGCAGCCTTCAAACTGAAAGGACCTTGTCAGGGTTGTAGACACATGCAACAACTGAAGCATTCCCTAACATCACTGACTAGGAACCTGTTCACAATTGTTGTGGGTCAGAAGTGTACTCATGTACAATGCCCTAGCATTGCAAGTAGAATGGTCACCACTTAGACATTGGGGTGCTGTGGCTCCAAGAACAGGGGGTAGGAGTAAGCACTCAGCCCAGCATGCCTCACAGTGGGCATGTTTACATGAGACATTTACCGTGCAGTTGACTAATTAATGGTGCAGTAAACATCTCAGCATCTACAAGTGTACTGCTATTAGGGTGCATGAAAAAAATAAACTCTGCAGCAGAGTAGTACTTGTAAATACATGTAAGTACATGTTGACACCGACCCAGCTGGCTAGGGTACGGAGGTGCTTCAGTGCAGGGGCTGCCTGCTGACTGGCCCTGGCACTGAAGCACCCTCATACCCCAGACAGCCCCTCCGCAGCACATTGAGCCCAGTCAGATCAGCCCTGGGTTGGCAGGCTGACCTCCCTGACCCAATGCCAGCTGGGGCTGCTGCAACCTGTCTCAGTCTGCTGTGATCCAGGTATATGTGTAAACCACGTGTTTGGGAGGTTCCTGGGAACAATAAATTGTGGAGGAATAAGCTCCACAGTTTGTTGTTGCACATTAACGGCACATATAGACTTGCCCAGTTAGCGAGCAAGGGGGATTTCTTGCACGCATGCTTTAGGGATCCTAGGGGGTGGTTCATCTGTGAGCAGGGGTTCACAATGCTTGGATACATGCTTTTGGACTCCCACGGGGTGGGCCATGATAAGGGGCCACACCTGAGTATGGAATAAGGACAAGAGATGGTTGTTAGGTAGCTTTTATTGAACAAACTATGCCAGGGATCTCATTGAAAAAAAAGAGACAAGAAAAGTGCTCTGGGGGTAGGTGGCAGAGAGTAGATTTCTTGCTGTATACCAAAGTAGCTAGTTTCAGGAGCTAACAGTGATACAGTGTGGGATACCTGGAGGACCGACCAGATTTGTCACTGAATGCTTGAGGTGTGGACAAACATAACAAAGATTGCTTTAAAAGTGATTTAACCCACAAACCAGTTAAGAACCTCCTGGAGGGCTTCATAAAGTTTCTGGGATAATCATGTATTGTTCTGAACCAGTTCACCGCTACATGTGGGAATCAAGCTTTCCATGAATAGTATCGAATCATTCCTCCAGGCATCCCAGACTGTAATGTTTTTCATGACCACACTTCTCCTACCTCCACACTGCAAATGGCTGCTCTAGTACTACTCAATTCTCAGATGGGCAGGGAGGGTGCCCAGACTGATGCCCCGTGGAACAATTAACAGGTCAATTCACATTGCATATGTATAGAATTGACAGATGTTCTATGGTATTTAGTGCCCACTGGGATGTGGATCTGTTTTTCCTTACCCAGTATTTGGCAAAGTTTTATTATTAAAGGTGAATCCACCCACCCATCTAGATACCAATCTCACAGCAAGGTTGTGGGTGAATTGAAATTAAGTGGCTTTCTGTGACAGGGTACTTGGAGTACCTGTCACTTTAAGAGAAGAGGATACCTAGGCATGTCTACAAGACATGTTAAATCACTGTAGCAACAAGCTAGGTAGCCACAGCCCATTGCTACAGCAATGTAGTGCCTAAAAATAACCGTGCACTTTCATGACTGTGTAGTACAGATGGGTACTGCAGTCAAAGCAAGTACTAAATGACTTTGCAATACCAAATGTGCAATCAGGGGCATGTGTAGATGCACTCCCTGAGAAGCAGCCTGCAGGTGGTCAGGAGTGCTGATCAGGGAGTCAGCTGACCCGGACGGGGTCAGGCTTGAGACATATAAGCCCAGAACCTGAGCTGGTCAGGCAGTCTACCCTTGAGTGCCACTGGGAAAAGAGCTCCTAGCAGCAGAGGCTCCTAATAAGCACTGAGTTGGGATAAGCAGCACTGATCCCAGGAACAAACTGAGTCTTGGAAACAGATAGGCCTTGGAACAGAAGCAGGTGGTCCATAGCCTGGAAAGGGGTGGCAGAAAGCAGAGGGCCAGGATGCCCAAAGCCCAGCTAGTGAAGAGGGCAGTGCCCAAGAGGGCTGAGGCAGGTATTGGAACAGATAGGCCTGGGAACAGGAGCCAAGGGCCCAGTGCCTGAGTGGGGCAAGGCAAACTTTGCAACAGATAGGCCTGGGGACAGAAGCCTGAGAGGACTGGTGGTGAACAATGACTGGTGGTTGTGGAAGGGACTGAAGGAGAGGCATGGAGGTTACAACTGACCCAGCAAGCGAGAGAGAAGGGCCAGAAGAATAGTCAGCCTGGGGCCCATGGGGAGAGAGCTTGAACCCAGGAAGGACTAGGTACTTGGAAAGAAGGTCTGGTGCCTGGGGAGGGACAGGAAGTTCTGGTGCCCAGAGGGGACTAGAGTGCATCAAGAGGGCAGATCCAGTGCCTGGGGCCTGTCAGAGGGAAGAGAGTTGTGTTAGCAGATCACCTGTGAGGCATGGTGGTGGGGAGGATAGAGCCCACAAAGCTAGCCCTTAAGACAATGACCATGAGCATCTGTTGTCCTAAGAGTAAGACCAGGCTTGGGAAGCTGTGGGGCAGCCTCCCTGTTTTCAGAAATTAATAACATCAAAGCATGGCAGGTGATTAAAGCAGAGAGGACCCAAAAGGGAGCTAGATTGGCAAGGGCTGAGCAGCCACAAAGGGGCATTGCAACCACCCCTGGGACAGACGTTTGCTACACTTTCTACAAAAAGTCTTTTTAAAGCTGCAGCTGGAAGCAGATATCTTGATCAGCCCACTCCTCTGGAAATGCAGAAGTAGGGTCCAGGCACCTCTACCTTCCTCATCCAGATAATTGGAGTTTAATGAGCTTGTTGGTCTGTTAATTTAAATGTGGGTTAAACCTAAGCATTACATGTCCTTATACCCTTAGTTTCAGGCATAGGGCTAGTAATTAATAATAGTTGAGATGGAGTAGAAGGATTAACTACATGCATTTCACCACAGGTAGTTTTTGATGGCCAGATGACTCTGCTTGATGTAGCTCTGATTGTATTGATTGAATAGTTATAGCACTTGGGTATTTGGGGGGGGCGGGAGGGGGAACCTTAAAAAAATTCAGTGGGCAATAGAAATGCGAATATTGAGTAAATAAACAGCAACACCAAAACACACTGATAACTGTTAATGTGATAACATTTAGTTTGCTCAAACCTTTTGAGCTAAGTCCTTTCTCAAGTTTAGAAAATTCCAGTGGGTGTGTGTGTCGGGGGAAAGGGGAGGGGGGGGGGGGGGGAAGGAACGTTTTGAGGATTTTTTTCTTCTTCATTTTAAATTTACCTCAATAACTCTCAAGGCATCTCAAATGTTCTCATAACTAATTTAAACTCTGAGATGATTGTATTTAAGAGACTAGAAAAATAAAACAATTAATTTAACAAGGTGGAGTTTTTTTTTTAATATAAACATACTTAAAGGAATAAAGGCAATTACAAAACAATCAGTAAAGACTAGGGTGGATTTAGGGAGACTTGCAGGAAACAGAAATCTCAAAAGGACCCTATATAATTTATAAAACCTAAATTGATATTCCAGTACTATTAATATTTAATTTATAATTAGGTACAGAAAATCCAGGCTCCACAAGATACTTCTAGCACAGAGCTCCATGATAATTCCTGTGTTGAATTGATGTTTTTATTGTCTGAGCCTGGAAATCTGTATTTAAAAAAAATAAAAAATCCAATGATCAAATAACTATTTCAAATTAATTATTCAATATACTTCACAAACTGCCATTAGGACCTACCCAGAAAAGTTTACTATGTGCTATGATATCAATTAAATTAAGGTCTTGGAGAGTTTGCACCTTTTTGACCAAAAGGTTCTTGTTACAAGTTTGGGTCCTATAATCCAAACCCACTAGCTTCAGTGGGGATCCATACAGATGCAAAACTTTGTACAGAAACTAGTGTGCAGAAGAGAACCTAGCCATGTTTCAGTAACCTAAATCACATCCATAGTGATCTTCAATTAAAATATTCAAGTCATTAACACATTACATTAACAAGACAGAGTCCAATTTCAGAAGGCATGTGCAGTTTGTACACCAGCAAGAACCTCTACAGTCAATGTATAAGATCACATTAATGTTTTCTAACAAGTGTCATTCTAAATTACTTTGTGACAAAAAAAGATACATTACTCAACTATTAGAGAGCATAAACATGGAAATATTCAATTATCTGTACATTTTGAATTAGGCAAATAAAAGCCATACAAATAATAAATCACCAATGCCTGGAAACAGCCAAATTAAATTGTATGAATTAATTCAGTTGTCATAAATACAAAATTAGATCATTAAAAAAGTATCCAGAAAGACATGGATTTAAAGCACTTTGCTAGTGGTCTTTTGCCCTGCATTCAAACACAATTAAGCCTGAAATACTGCTTGTCAGTGGAGTAAATAAAACCATTGATCAGATCCTTCTACTTCATGCTCACTTCACATTTGTATCTAGTACAATGGTAGCAAAGACTTCATCACTGAACCTCATAGGAATGTGGTCCAGTGAACATGTCTTCAGGGTGGGTTGCAAGACAGAGTGGATCATTCTAACAACAGGAGACCAGTGTTAGAGACTCATCTCTGCCGATGTGGAGCTTTACAGGATCTTGGGATAACTTCACATTTTTCCTAAAGTACTGCCCAGTACACTAGGGGAGAATACATGACTTTCTCCCCATTCTGCTGATCGTAGAGGCTGAACTACTCCATTCTACCATGCAAGCATGGAGGCTTTATCTGCTCTAACTAGTGGCAAGGAATAGGTCTGCCACCTAAGGGCAACAAAATAAATTATGCACCACTCATCCCCTTCAGTGTCTGAATGAGCCTCTCTACACATCCAATCGGTTTATGGTATGTCCCCAGTCAAAGAAATGAAAGTAGCTAGTGCTGGAAGAGTAGAGCAGCTCAGCTCTGGGTTGGCTATTACTCCTTTAAACATTTTCAAGTTCACCATATGACCCCCAACCCACTTATAATACTTGTGCCTTTAGGTTCCTGTCTGTTTTGGAGATTGTACCTGCAGCCTCAATAGTGCTCATATGAAGAGGTCAACTCTACTTTTTCCAAGACCAAACTTGATTGATTCATGGATAAGTATAGGGAATGCAAACTCAAAAAACGGACTTGATGTAGACACAGTAAAAGAAGACAAAAGGTCTGTGTTTGCATTTGTAGGTTGTAACAGGCTGCATGTTTTCAGGGGTTTTTTGGTTGCCTGCATGCTTCCAGGGGCTGCAGCTAGGGAGCAACTGGTTGCAAGCTTACTAGGAAAACTAGCTCAGCTGCAGGCAGCAAAACTTGATTGCAGGCAGCCTAGGGAACAGGACCAGCTGAGGCAGATAACTACCTGGCATCCAGGCAGTTAAAAGGACTCCCAGAGAACAGAGCAGGACTCAGTCAGGGGGGAAGAGAGCTGCAGGCTGGAATTTCAGAGTTGCAAATGAGAACAGATTGTCTAGCGAGAGAGAGCTGGTGGGTTAGATCATGGAGGAGCCTGGGGATCACAGCAGGATGCCTTTCTCCCAATGGACTGCAAGTGCAGCAGAGAAACTTCCTGTTGCTGCGGGGACAAGAGAGAGTGCAGGCAACTGGTGAAAGAACCATACCTGAGGACTCTCTTCAGGTCTAGGAGAATACCTAAATGTTTAGTTTATGGACTGAGCTTATGCAGACTCCTTCTGGGAGGGAGTCTGTCCCAGAGGAGTAAAGATACTGAGAAAGATGGTGAATGAACCTGAGAGGCTGTGTGTTTGAGCTAAGGAAATCCCTGAACCCACTACACAGGTACTTACCAGTTTATTTGAACAATTTGTTCTTTTACTTCCACAGCTACATGTTGTTTCCTTGAGTTGCTATTTCTAAAAAATTCGTATTTGAGATCCAATCGGGCTTAAAAGTATCCAGTACACAGCTTGCATTTTTATTGCCATCAAATACAATGTTTACTCTAAGAAATCAGAACGTAATAGCAACAGCTTCCCTGAAGGCAACTACTGATCTTAGACCCCAACAAACAGCACATAAAAGAGAAAAAAAAAAAGGAGATGAAGGAGGTGGCAACAGTGGCCTAGAATGAATGAACTAGCAATATATTAAGACACAGGCCTCAGAAACTTACACTGCATGTTCCTCAAGCTTCTGTGGGAATCAGCCTGCAGCTTTTTGGGCCCCAAAAGGGATGTGTTTTTTCAGGCTATTCTCCTTCATTAGGTAGTCTGCATTGTCATGGGGAGGAAAATGGCAGAAATGTCTGTCTCTAGAACTAAAAAAACCAAAAAGAAAGCAGAAAAACCCACTGTTTCTAAACACCAGATAATATTTAAAGAAGCCAGGATTCCAGGTAAAGAAACTAGCTTGTTCATTGCCCAGAAGTTCATTGGATAACTCTGAACATTTTTCCACTAGATAGGTTTACTCATCTATTTTCACATGCTACCCTGGAGATGTTATAGCCACAGGTGACCATTCTAAAATATCTAAGTTTGCCAATTAAGTCATGTTGCTTTCTTTCTGTGCTCTCTAAGAACTGGAACTTCATAAATGAACTGGTAGGCAATCACATACAACCACTCTTGGAAACATACCAACGTTATTCTATGGTGAGTATTGCCAAAACCTAAGACAAGACACACATCCTAACTATGTCAATTTCAAAAGGCAACCGTTGATCAACACTATTGCTCTAAAATATGACTGATGATGGGAGGAGGGAGCTTCTGAGAAATTGTCTCCTTTCAAAGTCCTTCTTGAATAAATTGCCCTGTTACTGTGCCTTTCTAAGTCTCCATCCTGACAGGCAAACAACTTCAGTGAACATCATGTATGCAGCAGCTGTCAGGTCAAGCCTTGAAATATAAATCCTGTAGTCTTTACTAACACGGAATCATCTCTGGAGATCATCACAGCCCTTCTGCACTTTATTTTCTTTTACTTCTACTAATATCAGCATCCTACCACCAATTTAATGGACTCTGAAGGTTTAAGAATAATCTTTGAAAACTGAACAGATAAGACAGTATAATACTATGTGTCAGTTACCAATGATCAAAGTGATTTTCTTAAATAACCCCATCATGTGAAATTGGTAATAGCATCCCTAGGGTAGGGAATAGACTTGAGCAGGACAGAAAATGTTCTCAAAGTCTCAAGTACTAGAAGCCTTTAGCAATAAAGCTTTACATTTCTCAGATGCCTGATTATTCCATAACCAGAAATGAACTGTGAGGTTTAGGTAAATGTTTAGGTAGACATTAGAAATCTTATTGACTTCTTTAATAGAAATATCAAAATAATGTTTTACATTACAGTGTTTGAAGACATGACTGTTTAAGTCATTAAAACTCAACTTTTCTTCTGTATTACTCAATTACTCAATTGTTCTGTCTTAAAAGAGAGTGTTTAGTTTAATATATAATTCCTTCTTTACATCTTTTAATGCATGCTCATTTTACTCTGCCTTTCTATATCAGTGTTCCCTTGGTGCAAAAAAGGCTAACAATATACTGGGCTGCATTAGAAGAAGCATTGCCCGCAGATCAATGGAAGTGACTATTCTCCCTCTATTCAGAACTGGAGATGCCACATCTGGAGTACTGTGTCTAGTTTGTTCTCCCCCACCCATGAAAAGATGTAGACAAATTGGAGAGATTCCAGTAGAGTGCAAAAAATGGTTAGGGGTCTGGGGCACATGACTTCTGAGGAGAGGCTGAGGGAACTGGGCTTATTTAGTTTTGAGAAGACAAGCCTTCAACTGCCTGAAGGGTGGCTCTGAAGAGGATGGAACTAGACTGTTATCAGTGGTAACATTTGACAGAACAAGGAGCAACGGTCTCAATTTGCAGCAAGGGAACTTTAGGTCAGACATCAGGAAAAAAAACTCTCATTAGGAGAATAGTAAAACACTGGAACAGTTTACCCAGAGAGGTTGTGCACTCTCCATCCTTGGAAGTTTTTAAGACCTGGATAGACAAAGCTTTGGCTGGGATATTCTAGTTGGGGATGGTCCTGCTTTGAGCAGGGGATTGGACTGAGGTCCCTTCCAATCCTAATGATTCTCTGATTCTAAGTATTACCAATGGTAGTACACCAGCTTTGTCTGTAATAAGGTTGCCTGACAGTTTCCCTATCATAAAACACTGTTTTAAATTTAGCTTCATGCCTAACCAGACTGAAATCTCGTGTGTCTCATGTTCACCTTCAGGTTGCCATTTTTTTAAAAGCAATTTTCAATGAACTTGAAACTTTCATCATCCCCAATAACAAATAATTTGCCTACATTTAAGGAGCTGTTTCACTGAGAAATTCTAACACCTCTGTGTTTTGGAAGCAAAGATTTTGCATTTGCCAGAATGGAGACAGGTTTAAGTAGTAAGAAGTAGGGGGAGGAAAGTAGGATAGTATTCATAGATTGTAAGGTCTGGAAGTGACCTTGCAAGATCATCAGGTCCAGCCCCACCTCACCCCACTGCACTAGGCAGGAAAGACAACTGGGGTCAGGTGACCCCAGCAAGGTGACTGTCCAGTCTTCTCTTGAAGATTTCCAGGGTAGGTGATTGCACCACACCAGGAGGGAGCCTATTCCACAGTTTGGACACCCTAAAAGTGAAGAAGTTTTTCCTAGTGTTGAGCCAGAAGTGATCTTCTAGGAGTTTGTGGCCATTACTCCTGGTTTTCCCCAAGGGTGCTCTGGTGAACAGCTGTTCGCTGAACCCCTGATGTATTCCCCTGATGTAGCGGTCAGCTGCTACCAAGTTCACTCTCAGCCCTCTCTCTTTTAGGCTTAAGCGTCCCATGTCCCTCAGCCTTCCTTCATATGGCTTGCCATGAAAGTCTCTGATCATATGGGCGGCTCTTATCTGGACTCTCTCAAGCTTTCCAACGTCCTTCTTGAAGTGTGGCACCCAGAACTAAATCCAGTACTCCAGCTGTGGTCTCACCAAAGCTGAGTAAAGTGGAAGAATCATTTCCCTGGTTTTGCTTCAGATGCATTGATTGATGCATGTCAGAGTATTATTTGCCCTGCTGGCTACAGCGTTGCACTGATGGCTCATATTCATACTGTGGTCTATTATTACCCTGAGGTCCCTTTCAGTCGTGGTGCTGGTCAATTTGGCGCCACTGAGCCTGTAGTTATGTTGGAGATTGTTCATCCCCAGGTGGAGCATTTTACATTTCTCAATGTTGAACTACATCTGATTCCAATCTGCCCAACTTGCTAACCTATCTAGGTCTGCCTGTATCTTCAGCCTGTCTCCAAGCATGATCATGCTTCCCCATTACTTGGTGTTGTCCACGAACTTGGCCAGTGAACTCTTCACCCCCACATTCAAATCATTGATAAAGATGTTAAAAAGCACTGAACTAAGCACAGACCCCTGAGGGACACCACTGGCCACTTCTTGCCAGAACGAACAGCAGCAGGAAAAAAGGCCGGGTTCTCATCATCGGAGACTCCATCCTACGAGGACTGGAAGGTCCCATCTGCCAGCCTCACCCCATGCAGCAGGGGGTCTGCTTCATGCCTGGGGCTCGGGTTTGGGACATCACGGAGAGGATCCCGGCCTACATCCCACCTGCAGACCAGTACCCCATGTGGGAATGAATGATGTGGTCAGGGGCAACCCTAACCACATTATGAAGGACTTCAAGGCTCTGGGGGCCAAGCTTAAGGAGACAGGGGCACAGGTGGTATTCTCCTCTCTTCTTCCAGTGAGTAGACAGGGACGGCAACACAAGGCCTGCATTGGCGAGGTCAACCGGCACTTATGGAGTTGGTGCCGTCAAGCGGGGCTTGGGTTCCTAGATAATGACCCATGCTTTCGGGTGGGGAACTTGCTGGGGAGGGATGGGCTTCACCTCTTTCCTACAGGCAAGCGTGTCTTCTCTTCCAGGTTGGCTGATCTCATACGGCAAGCTTTAAACTAGCCTCACCAGGGGAGGGGGCCGCAGGAAGACATGGAGACACCACCCGAGCAAGACAGGTGACACATGCAAGGAGTGCCCAGGGAGGAAACAGGGGTCTAGATAGTCTTCCTAACCAGGGGGTGGCACGCGCAGCTATGCAAGGCCTTAAATGCCTATATACCAATGCTCGTAGTATAGGGAACAAACAGGAGGAACTCACCCTCAGAATAGCCAGTTCAAACCCAGACATAGTAGGGCTTACAGAAATGTGGTGCGATTCAACCCACGACTGAGCAGTTAGCATTAGGGGCTATAGGCTCTACAGGTGGGATAGAGAAGGAAGGAAGGGAGGGGGTGTGGCACTCTATGTCAAAGAGCTATACACATCCTCTGCCAGCAAAATGGGGTCAGAGGAGGGGCAAGCTGAAATGCTCTGGGTCAAGATACAAGGGGGTCGTGGGGAGAGGG
>NW_005842218.1:1442189-1458110 GCF_000455745.1 Alligator sinensis
GGATCTGGAACCAATTTCCAAGGGAAGTGGTGCTGGCTCCTACCCTGGGGGTCTTTAAGAAGCGGCTAGATGCCTACCTGGCTGGGGTCATTTGAGCCCAGTTTTCCTCCTGCCCAGGGAGGGGGTTGGACTTGAAGATCTACAAGGTCCCTTCCGACCCTACTTCTATGATTCTATGACACAGATCCATTCATGAGAACTCTCTGGCTCCTACGCCACAGCCAGCTTCCTACCAACCTAACTGTCGAGCAGTTAAGCCTGCAATCTTCCAATTTTCCCATGAGAACATCGTGGGATACCAGATGAAAGGCCTTTTGGAAGTCTAGGTATACAACGTCAACCTCCTCTCTCTTATCCAGGTTGTGAGTTACCTGGTCATAGAAGTTGATGAGATTGGTAAGACAAGAGCAGCCCACAACGAAGGCACGCTGGCTGTCATTTAGAATCCTACCTTCTACAAGCCTATTTCATGTAGTCTCCTTAATGAATTTTTCCAGGTTTTTCCAAGGGATAGCTAATTGGTCTATAGTTACCCAGGTCCTCTCTCCTTCACTTCTTGAAGATGGGCGCAACATTCGCCTTTTTCCAGTCCTCAGGGGCCTCTCAGGAGTGGCACGAGTCATGGAAGAGTTTCACCAGGGGTTCCACAATGACTTCAGCCAGCTCTTCTAACACTCTCAGATGAAGTTAATCTGGTCCTGGTGACTTATGTGTATCGCATTTTTTTTTTTTTAACTGATCATGCACCAACTCAACATCAACAGTAGGAAGGCGGTCATTCCCACCATGCCCATTTTGTCCTCTATCTGGCATGATTTTCCCCTTAGTGTGGTGAAATACTGAAGCAAAGTAGTCATTCAGGAATTCAGTTTTCTCCCGAGCATAGGTAACCAGTTCTGAGTTGCTGAGCGATGGATCCACACTCCCTTTTGTTTTCCTCCTATTCCCTATGTACCTAAAGAAGGACTTCTTGTTGTCCTTGATTTCCGTTGCTAATTTAAATTCAATCACTCCCATAGCCTTTCTAATCTGCAAGTGTGGGCCATTCTTATACAGCCCTCTTTGTGGACTGCTTCCATTGTTTGTATGCCTCTTTCTTCTCTTTTAAGAGGACCATGATTTCCCTATTTAGCCAGGAGGACTTCCCAGCACTTTTGCTACCTTTCCTCCACATGGGAATGGACTTCCTTTGTGCTTCAAGGATTGTATCCTTAAGGAATGACCACTCTTCATGCACTTCCTTTGCCAGTTCCACAGCACTTCCCCTACTAAAATGTATTGTTCCAATGAAAAAATCATTTATTTTTGGCTTAATCATGGGTCTTATTTGAGGTATGCTTTTCTGGAGAAGTAAAGGAATGGGATTATATCAAAAGCCAAGGGTCAGGAAACTCATACTAGTTGGCCAAGGAGGCTTTAAAAAAGGGGAAAACCAGGAACAGAGATTCCAAGAAAGAAGAAAATTTAGCATGTAGGTGTGTGACTACTAGATAACATTCCCTTCTAGGATCTGGAGTAGAACTAAATATTTCCTGCTTTCACCATTGTCTTCTTATGCAGGTGCACATAGCAGCAGCTAGCTGTTACCCTCCCAGTTACTGTGTTGGTCAAGTGCTGGTAGACTGCGCTGTGAACATGACATGTTCAGATCCTTCTGCTGACTAAAGTTGGGGGTCACTACAACCCCACAAGATGGAATTTATTGCAAGTTTTTCTTTCCAAGTTGTTTTGGCAGTTGCAGGTCCTGTGTCTCCAAGAACGTTATCATCAACCGAGGAAGATGATTCTAGAAAAGCTTATGCAAAACACAGCATTATTTATTTAAGAACTAAGCAGCAAAGAAGAAAGAGCAAAAAACAATAAAGCTCTACACCCTCTACCCTCCTCTTAATCTTCCTTTTCTATTCATTCTAGTTACCTCCATATCCGAGTAAAGAAGGATAACTTGCTTGTTATAATTCATGTCTGTCCAACACCTACAGACATCTCCAACTCAAAATCTCCTTCCTTTCCTAGACCTGGAGTTTAGGTAATCCCTTTCATCTAGGGTTGGAAAAGTAAACCTTTCCAGAAAGGCTGAAGACCAGAAGGTTTTCAAAGTTCATAGCTTCCCTTCCTTTCATTGTTCCTTTAAGAAGCTTGTTTCTAGTTCATTTCCTGTAGCTACCTAACTAAAAGCCTTCTCAGAATTCAACTATTCAGTCATGCAATATCAATCTGATAAACCAAGATGTTGATATTTAATGATACATAAGAACACAACCCATACCTTCTTCATTCTCTATGGCAGCATATTCTTCCAGGCTGTTTGGGTACCAGAACCCATTTTATAGCAGTCCCAAGTCCCACTGTGCCTCAATCCCAAATTATGCCCACTAGGAATGGAGGCACTGTGAAACAAGGATATAAAGCAGGGGTGGGCAAAGTCCAGCCCACCAGCTGACTGGATCCGGCCTTCAGGCAGACACCCACCAATTAATTGCATCTGGCCTGGCTAGTGGCTGCCCCTGCTGTGCTCTGCATGGGGCCGAGTCCTGCCCACTCCCACTTGGGGCAGCCCATGCTGCGCTCCCAGCCTCCCCCACCAGAGGGTCCCAGTCATGGCCAGCAGGCACATCTTCTAGGCAGGGCTGCTGCTGCTGCCACTGCTGCAGCCACTTGGGGAACTGCTGGGCTACCCCAGACTCCAGTGATTCCTCCTCCTGTCCCTGCTGCAGCACTTGGGCCAACAGGTAGGGAGGGAAAGCTGCAACATTGAGGAAAGAATGGCGGAGGTAGTCTCTGCCTACAGCTTGCTTTAGTCCTGCTTGTGCATGGCTGGGCAGAGGAGTGCATGGATGGAGGGAGGGGTGTGAAGGAGCTCAGCTTCCCTGAAACAGAGGCCAAGAGAGGTGGCAGGGCTAGGCTTGGCTTCCCCCACAGGGACTCCCTTTGCTGCCTGCTGGTGGCAGCTGCTTTCCCACCCTTTTGCAGCACACTGTAAGCCAGGCAGGAAGTGCTGATCCCCACCCTGCCCCTGCCTGTGGAAGGCCTGAGTTCAGCCACTTCACAAAAAACAGGCACAGGGGAAACCCCCCACATGTGCACATCCAACCCTCCCATACCTCAACAACACACACACACACACACACACTAACTATACTCACCCCCCACCATACCCCTAAACACACCCCACACACATACCCACATACACCCCTAACACCCTCCCACTCACCCAACCATACCTGCACACACCCCACACAAATCCCACACTTACACCCATCCACCCCCCAACCACATACTCCCCCAACTCCACCCACCCACCAAGTACACCTCCTTAACCACACATACAATATATAAGAGTATGACTTTATTTTTAGCTATTATGCAATCACCTCTACATACACTACACAAATCAGGACAAAAATATTTTTTGAAATAAAACTAAAATAGGTTATAGTAGATGTATGATTTTTAGTATATGATTTTTTATCCAGTTCCAAGAAGGCAACTCCCACCTTCCAGAAGGAGCACTTCCAGGGCCAGGGGAGGGACTTCTGCTGGCAAAGGTCAGGAGTTAGGAGTGAGACTTCCATCCCAAGTTGATGACCAGAAGGCAGGGCACCTCTCAAGGGGCAGAGCTACCTTTGTGCCCCTAAACATCTCACCAAACTCATTAAGCAGACTGCCAGCTGAAGTAATTATTCATCCCTGATATAGAGGCACTGTGGGGAATCTCTATTGACCACATGTGAAAAGCCATTTTTCAAAACCTGGTCACCTTGACCATTGTAACAAACTTACACCCAGTACTTGTACTTGACCTTGACAGACTTGTACTTGACAGACTTACACCCAATACAAGACTTACACCCAGTACCACTGTCTATGTGCCACGGACATGTTCTGAACTCCTGGGGCCATGTTACTCCCAGCCCCCTCACCCACCATGACTTGATGCTCAAGAAGATGAACCTGTACTTGCCTGGAGGTGATGCTGTGTTTCTCTGAGGGTTCAGGTGTGATCATGGTGTCATATTTTCTGTGGGGCTCCTCGTCCCCTACTCCTGTTTCCACTCAGATGTTGTTGCCACTCTTGTTCATACGTTGAGTATGGTGCAGTCTGATCTTTGCAGAGAGACAGATAGGGTTTGAATACACGTGGATCCAACCACAGCATCTGGCTTTTTAAGAAGGAAAGCTAAAATCAGTAATGTAAATTCAAATGGCTCAGGCCTGGAGCTTCTCCCTCTTTCTGGGTTGTGGGTTGCTTCGGAGCCTTGCATACCTCGTGTCCCCATTATTATTGTGCTTCTTGGCAAGATTCCCTCTCTGTGAAGACCCTTCTTGATTTTGTGCTGGGATAGGTCTGGCTTCGCTTTGTGGCAGTCATTGCTATGCCCACATGAGGCCAGTACTCCCACCAGCGACCTTCTGGTGTGCTCCCAGTCTGTGTATGGGGCTGTAATATTGGGAGGCCTATTCAGGGAGGATCCCCCCCATCTCCCCCTGAAGGCTTCCTCCATTTACCTGCTCACAGCATCCACTGGGCTTGGGTTCTTTGGTGTGCGCTCCTAGGTGAGTTCTCAGTCCCCGCTGTGCTGCAGGTAGGGTACTGCTTGGCTCCACCTTTTGGGAGAGGAGCTGGTGGCACTTCTGGGGTGCTTGTGGTGGGGAGAGTGCCCATGGTTCCTTCAGTCATCCCAGCTGAGAGAGAGGCAGTTGGTTTCCCCTCTCCCACACGGAGAGCAGCCAGCTGCCAACTTGCTGCTGGGAGGATGTCAGGTGCCTCTCCGTGCCTCCTAGCAATGGGGAGAGCACTTACCTAGGCACCTTGGGAGGGGTGAGAATGGCCAGATGCACTTCTGGTGTCCTGCTTGGTCTTACCCCCCTGCTCTGGTCTCCAGTAACCTTTTGGCCTGCAACACTGAGTCTCTGGGCCAATCGATGGTGCACTTCTGGTCCATGCAGGCCTGGCCAGCTTGGGTGCAGCCTGGCTACGCAAGCTGCAGCGAGCAGGCAAGTTAGGCATGCATCTGTTAGAACTGTATTTGAACAAATTCTCCTGGAGAGGCCAAAAAGTGCATCCATGTCACAAATGCTATACCAAAGCCAAAGTTCAAATTCAACGCAAAGAAAAGGTTACTAGATTTTTTTGTTTGTTTGTTTATACATAGGTAAAAAAAAAAAAAAGAAGCTCTTTCCCCCACCTTATCGTTCAGCATGTGGAAGTTCTAGCTAAATTATAAATACAGCTGGCAGAAGATTTTCTGCTGGAAATACCAATTTGTCAAAAGCAAAATATTTCGTGGCAATGTGTCACTTTCAATGACTCTTTCAGCAGGCCACTGATAGAGTTTCAGATGAACTCTGCCTGCCAAGCAAGTTGAAGGGGGAAAAAAAATCCTTTTCCATTGGAAACCTGCCTGGTCTCCTGCCAACTGGCTTTTTGGCAAATAAGAGTTGTTGCTTTTAGTCAACAATTTCCAAGGTTCAATGAACGCATTTCCTTTTCAAAATCCTGTGCATCAGACTTTTCACATGTGTGTGTATTGAAAATTTGAAGTGTTTTATTTTATTCCAAAGCCAATTTGTTGAAATTTCTCATGAATCAAAAAGTCAAAGTTTCAACTACCTCCACTTACAAATCAAATGAAAACAAGATTTCATAATGGAGCGTGTTCACAGTTTTCATAGGAAATACCACTAGTCTTACCTATAATTGAAGTAACTAGTTAAAATTAACATGTGAAGACAATGACAGAGCTGGGAACAGAGCATACATACCCTGCCTCCAGCTCTCCTCCATCTATCCTCCCCAGCAAAGGAAGATTCTATATGAGTCTTTATACTAAACAGTATAAGCAATCATAAATAACAAAAACTTACTTCAAATACCTGAAGCATGTAAATCATTCTTCATTAAGAGTAAGGGGGGTGGGGGAAATAACAGCTTAAAATTATTGTAACTATTTTCATGCTGGAATCTCTCTTATTAGCTAGCAGCAACAATTTATCAATGTTGTAGGCTTTTGCCTACAAAAAATTAAATAGTTACTGTGGGCACTATTAGTTTAGTAATTATAAATGATCATTTGAAAAGCAAGGAAAAAAAGTGTTCTCTATTCAGCCGAACATCTTCCATAAAATTGAAGACATTCTGCTATAAAGCAAGACCATGCAAATTTAACTGATTATTTTAAAAACCTAGCTAGATTCATGTGATATAAATATAATGTGGAACAGATTAAAAAAAAAAAAAAAAAAATCAAGAGGATGAAGCAGCTGACTTCATCTACTACTTAAGGGAAAAACAAAAGAATTACCATCAATACATTTAAGGATGTGATAATTTCCAACCCTCTCTAGCCGGTTATATATAAGTCAGTTAATTTCTAAATTGACACGTACAGACAAATGTAAGCAATTACACTGTCATTATTCTAGTAGACTATAATCAGCTGCTCACATTAGCAACACCATGAGTTAGTTCTCATTCAAAGGGTCTGTAATTAGTGTAATTAAGATAATATTTTGATTACATAGATTCAATCTCATATAATGGGAAATTGAGCACATTTCAGAGTGGGTGCCCTTTTAAACACTACATCAGATGAACTCATTTAGCTTGGATCCCCTCATTCCTCCCTTTGTACTCTCAGCCCCTACCTCCCCACAGTTTCTTTGCTTAACTTCCCAGCTACACAAAGGTACAGCTGCTATATACAGATTCTGACCTTGCAAAACCCCATCTTCTCTACAGAGCAGCTGGCCTGTAGCCAAATGCTGTGAGATAAGACATGTGAATTACTATCAATTTAACTCAAGAAATAATGACCTGATCCTGCTGGTTGCAATTTAGTATTGCTAAATACTTTTCAGCAAACTAAGAACACTCAGCACCATCAGAAATGCCAGATTCCTAATGTGGTACACACTCTCAATTCAAACACCCCACTTTTATAAAACTCACATGATTGGCACCTCTCTTCCAATTCAGTTGTGTGTCCTGTTCCCACTTTTGCTAAGCAGTGCAGTTGGTTTGTGGACCTGGAGGGAGGCCAGGCAACCTTAGAGAAGTGTGCAGCTAATTGAAAAGCAGATGACCTGCATTTTCATTTACACACCCTGCCCTGACTTACAACCCAAGCAAACCCATGGGACTCATCAAGTAATACTGGGTGCATGTCAATTAAAATGTGGACCCTCGTTTCATTGGCCATGTTTAATGTTATAGCTGTCCCTTTGGGAGGATAGCAGTAAGAATAAGAATGTGAATTGAGGGAATACAATTTTACCTATTTTTTCCCTCCTCTTCAAAGTCAGTAAGGGTTTTCACCTCCCTCCCTCCACTTTCCATCCTAAAATAAAATGCTTCCAAATGCATCCCATTTTTCAGGGAGGGAAAACTTCTTTCAAAGCACACCAACACTGCCCAAAGTTAACTAAGAAAAATTCAAAGTCAAAACATCAAAGTAAAAACAGGTTAATGCCAGATATATAGCCATTAGTTACAATCCAAGGTGAAATCACACTAACAGGGACATTTAAGATGAGTTTGCAATCAAAATCTCTCCTAAAAGAAGTTAAAAGGAAGAAAAGTAAATCTAAGTACAAAAAAAAGGAAACAAATCAGCTTTTAAGATGCATTGTGCTAGTTTTTCTGGGCATCAGCTTTTCTTTTCATCACTGAAGTTAGTGTCACCAAGAGAAAGTCAACTCCGAAGATTAGTGATTACTCAAGACTCTGTACTTCAGGGTACATTCTTATCTTTATGCATAAATCTAGGTAATAAGATAAAAATTCATCCTCAAGTCTCCACATTTCCTTATGAATCCAGCTTCAGGCTTCTGTGCCCTTTCATTGTTACTCAGCCCAACCACTGCACTTGAAAATCTCACTTTTGGAAAGTTTTCTTATAAATGTCTAGTAATATCATTAGCAGAAAAACATCAGGCCCTCACAACAGGAAAAGCTAAGCAGCAGTGGTGATGGAAAAGAGAGAGAGAGGGGAAAAAATTCCCTCCACCTAACAGTACCTGGAGCTACTATAACTTGGAAAAAAACTCTAGACAGCAGTACCCTGCCCTGTAAGTTTTAATTAAAAGTTGTGGTAGCAGAATGCCTCTCACCAACTTTAAGAGTAGGGCTCTATACAGATGTTAATTTCTACTGGAAAAAAATTATTCTGGTAGAAAAATATCCTGGGAACAAAACTGTATAGACATTCCTCTAGCCCCAAGGCTGGAGAACTATACAAGCTAGAGGGTCTGCATGGAAAGTTTGGGAGACTTTCACCAAACTCTTATACAGTCTGGCTTTTAAATTGCTGTCTCTGCCACTCAGGTGAGCAGTGAGGGTGGGCAAGGGGAAGCTGGCAAGGCCAAGACCTGGCCTTGCAAGCCCAGCGTGCTGCCTCTGCCACTCAGCTGAGCAGAAGGAGTGGCCTGGCAAAGTGCCTGCTTTCTTCTCACACAAGGAACTCAGGTGTGAGCATCAGGCAGAGAGCATCTAGGGCTGATCCTTCCTTCCATTACTATTTATGGGAGAGAGGGAAGCAGCTGCCTCATGCCTTCTCCAGACTGGGGTGATTTGATCTAGAAAGGCATGGTCCCCAGGAGAAGTTAAGTCAGGGGAAAGGGTACAGATGTTCAGTCACCTGGGAAAAACTTTCCCAGGAGCAATTTAACCCTGGTCATTTTTGCTCTGAGATAAAAAGCTTCAACATCTACACACATTTGTTTTCTACAAGGAGAATGGTGATTCTCCCAGAAGAAACTGGATGTCAGTAGATGGCCCTACTCATGACCCTAATTTCTGTTTGCTGTGGATTTGTTTGGAGGATTAATCCTCTGATCATAGATCCTTAAAGGAAGCCTTCCACTATAAAATGCCAAATAGGAAAGTTCTCTTCTTTTCCCCTGCCCAAGCCAGAATAAATGCAAGTTTACATTTAACTCTCTGTGGGCATCAATAGTCTGCATTCTCATACCACTATTCAAGGTCATTAGCCATCACCAGGCAAGATGGCACCTTACCTTAAAGCTCTAGGTTTGAAGAACAAGTTCTGAGACCCACACACGAACAAAAACTAAAACCTGAGTCTCAGGCTACACCAGTGCTGTTTAGGTTCACATGCTACTCCCTTGAGTTCTGTCTGGCCTCTGACAGTCTTCCTTAATCTTACTCTATATACATGGAACTCCTAGTCTGAACACTGGTTTCATCTGCAAAGGGCCATTACTAGCAATCAGCATAGAACTATTACTCCTGAAGTTAGGGATTGATTATGCTATGCCTCCTTCACAGGTTCATTCTTTCAGAAATTAGCTGTGGTTGAGCTTACATTTTAGATTTAGCAAATGCCAATTCTAAGGAATATTAGTCTGTGATAATGTTAACAAGTGCTAGTAACACATTCAGAGTTAAGACCTTCTTTAATGTGCAAAGCTCAGCCCTGCCACTAGAGACCTGGTGAGCAAGGGGTGGATACAGGCTGTATGGCTAGCTGTAGCAGAAGGCAAGAAAGAGGGGGGAAGGGCCTCCACGTTACTTGGATCATCCCTTCTGCCCCCCAGATTGCCATGCTGCCCACATCAGCAACTGGTCCTCCTTCATGCCCAGATCACCCCCTACCCACAATTGGAAATTTGTTCCTCCACCTGGAATTGCTGCCTTGCCACTCTGATCAGTCCAAGAGTAATGGTGGCAGGGGCAGTGGGTGAAGGAGGATCTCCCTTTCTGCCTGTTCCCGGACTCCCTGCTATCCATGCCACTCTGGCACTTGAATCCAGCCCCAACCAGGCCTTGTAGCTTCTTGGAAACTCCTTGACCCCTGTTCCCCTTCCCCCTCACCTCCCCTTCAGTTGCTGGGTCTCATAAGGGCTAGATTGGCTGCACAGGGGTAGCATGGTCTTCAGGAACCCCAGGAGAAGAAAGGGAGGGGGAATCCCCCTACTGGTATATCCACCACTCTCAGACTGATTGGAGCAGCAGAGCAGTGATCTGGGATGGAGGGGGCAATTTGTAGGTCAGGGGGCAGCAGCTTGGCAGCTCCCAACACACCTAGCCTCCACTTCCCACTATCCCCTCCCTACACCCCTCACCAATCCTGACCCCCTCCACCCTTGCCTTCTCCCCCTCCACTATTCTCCATCCCCTCCTCTCTGTGGCTCCCCTACCCACCTTCACCTCTTTTCTCTCCCTCCCCACTCACCCCATTCCTGGGGCTCTATGGCCCAGGTTTCAGTCCAGGGCCATAGAGCCCCAGATGATAGCTAGTCTACCTGAGAGCAGTGCCTCCTGGCAGAACTGCAACTGGTGGTTTAATATCAGGCTAACACCCAGAAGTTAACTTAACTCAAGCTAGGTAGCACAGGAAGAAAATCCTTGCTCAAAGTAGTGTAAATTTAAGATGCCTAAAAGGCACTTAGTACTGGTTACTGAACCTTGGTGTCTGATCTTTCAAATTTTAAGCATTCTTAACATGATGCAATTGTACCGTGTAATTTCATCCTGTGCTTAGAGCATTGATATATATTGGTAAAAAATGGCTTTCCCCAGATTCCCACTATCTTAGAAGTCATCATGCAAAGGCCATCTGCTGCATTATGTATTCTCAGTTCGTGTGTTATCACACACATTTTATTTTACTCCCCCCCAAAAAAATAGAATCCTCTTTATACCTTCTATGGGAGCTTTGCAGCTGAGTGTTATCAGCAAAGAACAATTACAACCACAACACTAAGATTTATTCTTGGTTTTTCATCACCAAACAGTACAAGATTTGAAAAAATAAGAGCAAAAAAAGGACTCTTAGCTCATGCTTCCTACATAAATGGTTACATATAGGTATGGGTCAGTAAGGGTTGGATGAATGGACTGTAAGGTGGATAGAAAACTGGTTGGATTGTCAGACTCAATGGGTAGTAATCAATGGATCAATGTCTAGTTGGCAGCTGGTATCAAGTGGAGTTTTCCAGGGGTCCGTCCTGGGGCCAGTTTTGTTCAATATCTTCATTAACAATCTGGAAGATGGGATGAAATGCATCCCCAGAAAGTTCATAGATGACACCAAGCTGGGAGGAGCAGTAGATATGATGGAGGGTAGGACTAGGATTCATAGTGACCAAGACAAAATGGAGGATTGGGCCAAAAGAAATTTCATGTGGTTCAATAAGAACAAGTGCAAAGTCCTGCACTTAGGAAGGAACAATCCTATGCATTGCTACAGGCTGGGGACTGACTAGCTAAGCAGTAGCTCTGCAGAAAAGAACCCAGGGGTTACAGTGGACTATAAGATGGATATGAGTCAGCAGTGTGCCCTTGTTGCCAAAGGGCTCTTGTACACGTAATGAAGTTTGCCCTTTCTTGCATTTCAACAGTGTTACTCTTTGCATGTGCAGGTTTTCCTGATGTTTTAAAAGTCTAAGAAAGCTAACAGCATACTGGGCTGCATTATTAGGAGCGCTGCCAGCAGATCAAGGGAAGTGATTATTTTGCTCTATTCTACACTGGTGAGGCCACAACTGGAGTACTGCGTCCAGTTTTGGGCCCTCCACTACAGAAAGGATATGAACAAGATAGAGAAAGTTCAGCAGAGGGAAACGAAAATGGTTCGGAGGCTGGGGCACATGACTTATGAGGAGAAGCTGAGGGAACTGGGTTTATTTAATCTGCAAAAGAGAAGACCAAGAGGGGATCTGATAGCAGCTTTCAACTACCTGAAGTGGGGTTCTAAAGAGGATGGAGCTGGACTGTTCTCTGTGGTGACAGATGACAAAACAAAGAGCAATGGTCTCAAGTTGCAGCAAGGGAGGTTTGGCTTGGATACAAGGAAACAATTCTCACTAGGTGGGTGGTGAAGCACTGGAACAGGTTACCTAGTGAGGTGGTGATTGGAGGTTTTCTTGGCCCAACTCAACAAAGCCCTGGCTGGGATGATCTAGTTGGGGGTGGTCCTGCTTTAAGCAAAGGGTTGGACTAGATGACCTCCTGAGGTCCCTTCCAACCCTAATTTTCTATGATTCTATGATTACTACAAGGAATGATAATTGAAGGCACTTCACCAAGACCAGCAGCTGAAGGTAACTCCAAAAAAAATGGCCTGCTTGTACAAGGTGCTGAACTTTAATACGTGCTATGAAATGTGTAGGTGTAAGAAGTTGCCGGCTTTGAACAATTTTTCTTTTTATTTAGCTTTAGGTGTTTTCACCAAAATATTCCAAGCACCGTTATCATCTTGAAGAACTAAATGCTTCCCAGTACAACAGTTATAAACAGATTTCCATCATACATCAAACAGCAGCTGGTGAGAGAAAACTTTTGATGGAACACACAATTCCTTTAGCAGGTATTTAATTAATGACAAGGTACCCTAAGCCAATTAAATCTGCTTCTCCCACAGACTTGACACTTCTCTCACCTAGCATGAAAGACCCACTATGTTGATGAGCAGAAAGAAAGGCCAATGTACAATACATGTCTTTGGTAATTCAGCAGTGGGAAGCTACTGTACGTCTGACACCTTTTCCCTGACAAGTAGTAAGTTGAGCTGTCTTTCTGTCAACTCATGTGAAATGCTAGAGAAGCTTTCTGTTCCTGTTTCAGATTCACAGTCCTGAAAAGAATGTGAGCAGCCTTTTGATGATTACATAACTGAAAGTTTATTAACAGGGAAAGGAAGCAGGGCTAACCCCAAGCTTGAGTTTATTCTTTTTTTTTTTTTTTTAAAGCCCTGAAGCACTAATCTGGTGTCATCCACTTGTATTTTAATTATTTAAAATAATTCCCCAGAAGATAAAATGAGTCCAAAACCTTTTAATTTTTTAACTTATGTTGATACATAAGCTCTGTGACTATTTTAGTTCATTATGCTTGGGTACATGCCACACTGCTTAGAGATGGGTGGCCAACTAACATAGAGGAAGAGAACAAAACAAAATAGAGCAGCAGAAAGACTTTATATAAGGTGGCCAACCACAGATCTATACTCATTCATAAATCAAAGGTTATCTTCTAGAAAAAAGCCTTTCCTTTGCTTTGGTTCCTATCACCACTTTATGACAGGATATGCTCCAATAGCTGATCCGCCTTCGTTACCCCTAGCAATCTTTCCCACCACTCAGAGGACTTGTGATTTGGCCTTCCAGCCAGGAAATGTAGAGACTCAATCACTGCTGTATGTGGGTAGGTAGGAAGACAGTAGAGGCAGCAAAGGTTAATGATAGTAAGACAAAGACACAGTTGGTGCATCCAAACAAGACGTTTACTGTGTAGTTGACCAATTAGCTGGATGCATCTACAGGAAACATTTACTGCATATTTGACTAATTAGCTACACAACAAAAGTCTTGGCATCTACACATGCACCCCTATTAGGCTGGAGTAAACTAATTTACTCTAAAACAGGATAGTACTTGTAAATAGTAATACTGTCTTGCTGCAGAGTAAAGATCTCTGCAGCAGTGCACATCTAGACACTGCAGGGGCTGGCTGGGACATGGGGTTGCTTTAGTATGGGGGCTGCCTGCCAGCTAGCCCTGTGCTGAAGCTCTCATGTGCCCCAGCCAGCCCCTCTGCAGCACGTTGAGCTGGAGGGAGCAGGCCTGGGTTGGCAGACTGACCCCCCAGGGCTGGGGCTGCTCCAACCTGACTCCAAGTGCTGCACATGAATAAACTGTGGAACTTATTGCTCTGGAGTTAATTGATCCCAGGTGCAGGCAGCACATCTGGGAGCAATAAGATACAGAGTAATGAGCTCTGGAGTTTATTCATGTGCAGTAATAGCACATATAGATGCGCTCAGTAAGACAAAATTCTCTCAGGGGTCAGAATCCTCACCCTTTCACAATGTTTGTCCATCTCCTTTCTGGGTTCAGTTCTTGGAGCCCCATCTCTCCTCATGTGGAACAACTAATTGCCTGGCCTAAGAAATATCTTGAGGTCCAAATAAACACACATGCTCAATGCCATGCAGGCCTGGCATGCAGAGAGGCCTATCTGACTAGAGACAAGAGTTCATCCCTTCGGCTGTGCTTTCTTCCACAGGTGAGAACAGTTGCTCCACAACAGATACACCAGGAAGGGCTGATTCTGGTCACTGCAGCTTAAACTCTTTCTGTACTACATAGAATTTGCATACCCTATCATAATTTCTACTGCAGTTAACTACAAGGATAGCTCATGCCTGTAGTTACAGGTTCAGAAAAAAAGGTCACATAAACCCAACAATGGTGTATCACCAAATCAAACAACCTTTCCCCTGACAAGTAGTCAGGGATTATCAAGCTGTTATTAGCAGTTTTCTGCAACTAACAATGGGAACCACTGCTTGACTAATTCTTGATCGGTGCTTTGTCCAAAGAGTAAACAAGTTCATTACTGCTTCACAAATAGTCCTATTCTTCAAGAAAGCTGAACAGTTGCTAAGCTTGACTAAATATTTGCCAAATGCTTGAAACGCTTGGTAGTAACGTTAGACAGGATTCACAGCTTGCAGCAACTGTTATGCCGAAAATGTGTTACGCTGTTTTAAATAGCATTTAGGCACAAAATATTCTGAAACATTATCAGCACACTGGAAGAAACATTCGACATGCAATAGTGATTTGTCACAAGCACGAAACAGAGCTCAAATACTTCCTTTCTCCCTTCCTCTTGCTCTACCTCCCCTCTCCACATGCATGCACACGCACACCTCAGTAAACATACATTCACACACACGCACACACACACACGTTTCTCTACCTGGTTATCAGTTGCAGCAGTTAAGACTCCAACTGAGATGGGGACACAAGTGCACTGCGTACACAACCATATACACACAGTAAAATGCCCCTTGTCCCAAAAAGAGCTTTCTTCTCATGAGACAAACAGAAGCAGAAGGTTTTATAGTTTGTCTCCCAACACAGTGCCATAGCAAAGGGGGATGGGGGGTGGTGAGCGGGGCAACTGCCCCAAGTGCCAAAGCAAAGGGGCACCAACGGGCACTGCCCAGCCAAGGTAGGGCATGGGACGGAGCCACGAGTGACTCGTTTGGGGGAGCATGGGGATGGGGGGGATGGTGGCTCCCACTGCTATCTGCACTCCTGGGCAAATGTGGGGAGGCATTTGCCGCCTTGATCTGTGTGGGAGAAGGTGGGCTTCCGCTGTGGGCTTTGCCCCAGGTGCCAAACTTCCTTACCATGGCGCTGACCTGACACAGAAGTAAGTTGCACGAAGTGATATAAGAAGACTGTGGCAAAGGTAGAAACTAAAACCATGGGGACTTCATTCCTTTTAATGAAAGAATCAAAAACAGTAGTTAGTGTTTGTTTGTTTTTTAAATAGATTGATACACTACACTGCCACTTAGACTGGATCCATTGGTAGCATCATATTTTCATCACACCTAGATAAAGAACCTAGTGTTGCACAACTTCATCTGTCTTTAGATTTGAGAGTCTTATTTACTGACAGGATAGCTCACAGTGAGTGGAATGAATTATCTGTTGGTCAAAGTTTTGTTATGTCTGTTTTACAGGTGGAGAAACTCACAGAGAACACTGACTTGATTCAAATCATACTGCAAGTTAACAGTAGAGCTGAGGGAACCGAGGCAAGATCATCTTACTCTAGGTCAGTGACTTCCTTTTAAATCACTTTGGCTTCTTGGATGAATCTGAATGCCATGCACTTTTAAAGAAGTGTAATGCTTTAGATACTAAAAGCAAAAGTAGCAAGAACCCGGGCCCCAAAGCCACATTGCACATTCTGTATATTAGAAACCTGATTCAGTGAGATGCAGAAACCACATGGTTACAACTGAAGTCAAGTATTAGTTTATATGGGTGTTACAATGACTGGCACCTTATGTATTTGAAAAAAGTATATAGAAGGAGCATAAAACTGTTTTAATCATCAGAAGATACTATAAAGACAGGTATGATTTTTAGGGAAAG
>NW_005842218.1:1458171-1462196 GCF_000455745.1 Alligator sinensis
GAAAGATGCATGTTCTTGATTTAAATACTCATACATCAAAAGCAAAGACTAAATACCCAAGCCATTTTTTCATCCCCAAATATTCTACTCTGAAGCACCATGAGAAAGTCACATCTACTATTGTTTATCCAGCCTTACCTCCCCATAAAAAAATCCCACTCTCACATGCTAAAAAACTGGCAGCCTGTTTGGACTCTTTTAAAAGCAGACCGGTTCTGTCAGTCTCAGAAGGGCAGGCTAAGTGTTCCCCCATCACCAAGCATTTCAGTTCTGTTCCAGTGACAAAACCCTGCTAAATCATATTATAGAAAGAAAATTCCCCTCTGCGCTACCATGTAAATTGAGTCTTATTTCCAGGAGAATTCCTTTTTTCCTTCTCCTTATAGAATTGTGTTAATGGAAATCTTAACACAGCCTAACTAAAGCATTGCAAATACATTCTAGACGGATGGCAGTGAAGTCTTTCATTACTGAATTAGGGTACTGAGCTGACTAAATTGATATAAAATGACTAACTTTCTGTTTTACTTTCAAAACCATTTGAAAAGTGATATGAATCCCTTCCCAGTGAGCATTTATCATCCTATTATGTCCACCCAGGGATGTTAATGCTTTTGGACTACTGCCTCAAGCCCTTGCCTCACCTCTAAGTGGATATTATGCAATGGCAGTGCACATTTCATAGAGATGTATTGCTGATTATATTTCCATTAAAGATCAAAGCCAAGTCTGACTTGTAATTTCTCCCAGCCTAATATGCAAGTGAGTGCTTCCTTGCACTGATGAGATCATTGTAGAGATGGGATTTTGTTCCCATCCCCAAATTTGTATAGACACAAGCACAGACAAGACAGAGTAATTAAGTTTACCCACAACAATTATAAACAATAATAATACTTCTTCTGATTAGCCAAGTCCTTGTTTATAGCAAATATTTTTCCCCTTTGTAAAGCTAGGGTTACAGGTGAGACTTAGTACATACTTAAATGAAAGGAAATTTTTTGCCAGTAGAAGAACAAGGGCTGAGCAACAAGGGCAGTAAGCACAGGCAGAACCGACCCAAGCAGGGTACAGGGCCTGGGGCAAGTCAGCTTGTGGGGCCCTGCCCCGATCCCATGCGCCCCGGACCAGAAGAAGCTGCCGCTGCCATCAACAGTGGTGGCGTTGGCAGCAGGGGCAAGCAACTGGATGCAAAGCTGGCAGTTTCCCTGATTCACACCCCCAGAAATGGCCCTGGCTACAGGTGCCCACTTAGAAGGGACACAAGAATGGTAGCAGAAGCTGGTAGTTATGCTTCTGTTTGCTGACTATTAATGGGCTTAGCTACAGGGCTTTCTTGTATGGGGACCTACTCACTTACCTTCTCACAGTGGGTGCATCTACACATGCAATTAATTAAATCACTCCAGGGATCACATCAACACATGCATCCCCATTGGGAGCAAATTGCTTCTGCCATGCTCTTCCCCCTGCAACAGCCAGGGGGAGTTCTAGGCTCCCGCAGGGGCATGGGGACCAGTCCTAATCCCTGTGTGGCTGGGAGAGCTGTCCCCACTCTGTAGGAATGCTTTCTGCTAGCCATGTGGGGATCAGGACCTTCCCAATCCCTATGTGGCTGGCAGGCAGCATTCCTGATCCTGATCTCCACATGGCTGGAACACAGCGGCCTCAACTGCCAGGACAGCTCTCCTGGACACATGGGGAATCAGGACAGGTCCAGATCCCCTCTATGTAGGCAGACAGGTGCCCCTGCAGTCGGCACAGCTCTCCCTCACATCAGGGCTTAGCCAGGCAGCAGCGGGCTCCCTGCTGCCTGGGCTGAGCTGGAGAAAGTTGCTCACAGTCAGCATCAACACGTGCACTGCACATGCAAAGTAGGTAATGCACCGTTAATCTAGTACCTGTATTTCCTGATACTAGGAAATGGCACATTAGCCTAATTTCCTCTGCAGTAAGTCCCGTGCATGTGTAATGCATAATAAAGTGTCCAATGCTCAGTAAAGCATCTTGTGCAGACATGGCCAGTCAGTATTGGACCAATACTGCAGTGTAATGCTCATGGATCCTTAGAAGTGGCATTATTTTCGATCAGGGCTAAAAATAAAGGAACCAAGATCTTCACTTTCTTCAAGGAGCAGATTCCTTGGTAAGAAAGGTATTGCAGAGAAAAGGAAATGACTTTAAAGAAGAAGAGCTGCAAAATAAGTAATCCTTGTGTAACATCTCCACTTGCATATCATCCTTAACCATAAGGAAAGACAGTATGTTTTGTATTGTGTCTGTAGAGATTTCACACATTTACTCTGGAACACTACACTGCACTCTCTGTCAGTGTGGGCTTAGTCTCCCTTCTCCTTCATTTACCTGGTCACATTTTGTAGACTCCCTGGGCAGGGAATTCACTCATGCTCATTCTTTTCTGAAGTTCACATCCAATCCTCCTGTTGTCTCAACAACTCAGACCACAACCACGGCTCTTCCATCACTATGAAATGTCACCTCTACCACTGGTAGTGAAAAGGGAATCAAAGAATTGGACTATTGCCTGTTCTACGGAGTCCTGGACGAGAGCCTGCCTAATTGTAGCAGTCACCCTTACTTTAGCCTCAGTGCTATATTCCCTGGGTCACATCCAACCTCTTCCCTAGAACTCCATTGTCGTCATCACTTCATAATTTTTTTTATCCATTTGGTTTATGCCAAAACACTTCTATCACTTCTCAGCTTTAATACTGACTTGTTAATATTAACCTTCTCCATTACGTAGCATCCAGTTACAGACTGAGTACTTTGAGTTCATCCTCCTTTGGCTTTTCCACATAAACTAATTCTTCCTCCCTTGCTCCCAATCTTTATAGTCCTAGGAAGGGTGGAAATAGAAGTGGTTTGATTAAAGCAAGGATCATGACAAGACTGATGGGCAAAAATTCTGCCTCATTAAGGAGTGGTTTCTGCATGACTTACACTGGATGCATACAATGAAACTTCCTTGGTTACGTTCTAGTGTTTCTTTTTGAATATTAAGATGTCTTTATTTATAAATCCATAGAACTGTCTCATTAAAACAGAGGAGATTTCTTGTCAAGGCTGTTTTGCATAGTCTTACCACTTGAAATGTTAACATTAAAGTGAAATATTTGTGTTGGGCCTGCTTTTATAGTTCCCTAAAAATGTAAATATGTTACTGTAATCGCCTTCACCCAATGCCATTATACTGAGTCATGGAAAGAATTAAGCCATATATCATGAAAAACAAAGAACAAGAATATACAATCCATAAACTACAGCATGGGGAACATGCAAACTTCTATGAGGTAAGATAAAATAAACTATAATACTACCTCAGCCTTATTCTTCATTTTCTCTTTCATACTAAATTGTACTTTCGTCCATCCAAGTACAGCAAAAAATACTGATGAATCCAAAGGACGCTTTCATGTTTTACAGAATATCTTCCTCTATACAACATATACAGTCCATAACACATACCCCACAAATAATTCTCCAAAAGCTGTGCCAGAGACTTGGCCAAATTAATATGGATAGATTTTTTAACCTGAACTCTCACCCAATTTGAACAAGTTTTGCAGTTCACTGGAATGAAGCCAGAGTGGTCAAATCTCTTCTTCCAGCTCTACCACTGCTGTGCTGGGTGACCTTAGCTTTTCTGTGCCTCAGTTTCCTTATCTGTAAAAAGGAGGTTAATGGCATCCCACACACAATATTTTATGCAGATTTTTCCATGCAAAGCATCAAAGATAAAGATCCCTCTGCCATTGAATGTTAACACTTCAAATTGTGCTTTTTTCTTGACTAGAGGCTTTGTCATAAATACACTCCTACCTCAACAGACAGGCTGCTGATCTGAGCTTTTCATCACCAGTAGCAAGAAAAAGTAAATTTTTACTCTATTTCTATTAACCTTGTGGATACAGTATAGGAAAAAATAAAGACACGTTTTCTTGCTCTTTTTGGTCAGTGAATGGAATTGTCCATCAGGGAAGGACATAAAATATTGAGGAAAG
>NW_005842218.1:1462227-1477469 GCF_000455745.1 Alligator sinensis
CACATTTTCTAGCAAAGATAACAAGGGTTCAAAAAGCCAACTTAGTTTGACAGAAGATGTAGTAATTCTGGACAAGGGTAGATCCCTATTATTTGTGGATGGTAAAAGGCGAGGGGGGGGGAGCGGGAAGCAAGCAAGCAGCAACTGGGAGCAAGGAAATGGGCTGGAGAAGTGGTACATTAATCCCATTAAAAAACACTCAGCTTTTTAAATAATTAACAGCTCTGACACAAGGGACTACATTGCATTTTGGTCTTCCAGGAATCTTTGCATATACAATGAATGCCACAATCACATTGAGCTGTCTAACAGTTTATTACCCAGCCTCCCTTTATTCAAAACAAGTCTTTCAGCTAAGAGATATCGCACAGTACACTACTTCATTTGATTTCATTAAAGAGACTCTTTGCTCTTTTGGGACCAAAGAGCTCTTGGCTAAAACATAATAACTGTCCTTGCAGCAGAAAAGGTAGCACATACTGTAAAACACACAATAAACAGAACCATATTCTTAAGTCCCCTTGCAATTATTATTTTAACCCTGCTGATCATAAGAGAAAATGTGAAATTTTACAAACCACTTAAAACCATTTAAAAAATGACTTGCATTTTTCCCCTCAGTAGGAAAGGCTGCATTCTATCATTAAAAAAAAAAATCTGTACTATTGACATCTATTCCTTAAAATGAGCATGGAATAAAATTAGCCATTGTGGGGACCAATTCACAAAACATAAGTAAATGTGGATTAACTTTCAGGTCATTTTCTGCAATTTCTTTTGACTAAAGCTATTTAAAAGGCACTAGTCATATTAATTTTCATTCATCTTCTGATTTTTTTGCCATTCTAATTGAATCCTTCAGTCGTGTGTGACAGTAAGGTCCAGATTCAACAAGGGAGACAGGCACCTATTTAATTGCTTTGCTCTCTATAAGTAGATCCTTACATTATCTTCTGTAATGTGAGTTAACCCATTCCATTCTTTGTTCAGACTTCAAAAGCCAAAGAACAATGTTTTGGCACCAAGCAGCTTTTGAGACAACTGGCCCTTAAAAAAAAAAGACACCTCATGCATTAAAAACTTACATGCATTTATATATCTTAACTCGGGTCAAGGACACGAAGCCCCAGTAGCCTTTCTCTATCTCTAGCACTTCCTAAAGATAAAGTCAGGAAACATACCTGGCTAGTTGTACAATAATAAGTGAAAAGCTCCTTCTAGTCCTACTTTTCAAATGCGATTACAAGGGATCTCAGACTCACCCTTCTTATGTATGTAGTCACCAAGCAATGTTTGTTATTTAAAGGTGTGCATAGTTTAAGTTGCATTGAAGAAATATTATAGCATGCTGTTGCAACGCCATAATCAAGGTTGGTCATACATTTTTAGCTCAGTGCTGGATTTACTGCTTTATTTAATAAAAAGTTCATTGAGATGGCACAGCCAAAAGGAATAACACAAACAAAGCAGAATTTCAATTTCAGTGTTCTGATAAAAAATTGATACAAACAGAATCACTTGAAAAGAGTCACCTACTTAAGCAGTTTCTCCCAGAAGGGTCTCATTTAATCCTGTAATTCTTTTTCAAGAAATCACTCTAGAATCCACGCTACGGCCACATTGTTTCTTGTCATGTTCCATTGACCTGAACATCAGTTATACTTACGTGGATTCTATAACCCATGCCAGTACACTTGTACACCAAACTGAACCAAACACATTCAATGACAGATTTGCCCAAGCATGCACACAGCCATGAACAGCTGGGGAGAAGGTGACAGGGTGAGGCAGACCACCACCCCACAAAGTCAAAACTAGGTCTGACCTAGAATGAAGCTTCTTCAACATGGAGAGAGGAGTCTAGCAGTTCCAATGTCACCTCTTCTACCTCCTGTTTAAACTCCTTTGCTGTTTACTTTGGAACAGGGCCAGGACCGCCATGTGAGAAGAAAGTGAGGAAAGAGGTACTGAACAATTCCCCTCATTTTGGTTTCCTCTTCCTTCCTGTACTACAAAGTAGAAAACAACTAGGACAAGGTCTTTGCAGGCACAGAATTCAAGAACTTTAAAAACTCGAGTCTCAAATAGGATACCACACAGTGAGTTAGAATAACCCAAAATGGGTTGTACCTACAATCATAGCAGCAAAGGACTGGAAAGGCCTTCTTGATGCATACTCATATTACCTATGGCCACCCACCACCCCCTTCAGACTGAACTTGGGGGTCTATAACAAACACTTAGCACCATCTGCAGTTGTCAACAAGGAATTTTTCTTTTACTGAAAATTTACAAACTTTTTTCCTGCAGGCCCCCGACTGCAGTAACCAGGGCTGGGTTCACATGTAGGGGTGTAACTTTCTAAATCTGAATCGAGTCCCCATCCAGAATAAAGTCTTACTTGACTACAGCAATGGTTTTATACTGTGCTGTGCCCACCCCAGCTGCCCCTACTCACCCTTGATGGACATCTCCCTGCAGGGCACTGAGCTGTGCTCCTGCTCATACACAAGGTAGCACTGTTCCGCTTTGCCTTTTCATCAACACTTGCATAAATCTTCAATAGAGCTCATAGGTTTTTTATTTTTTTATTGACAGCTGAATATTTTGTAGACTTTATGGACAAGTGCTTTTAGCTCCTCCCACCCCACCCCTTTCCCCTTCCTCCTCTATTTTTTATGGACTGTCCATATATTTTCAGATAGTTGGTAACCCTGGCACAATCCTTGTAGGCCCCATTTATCTTCCCTTCCTAGAGCACTTCTCATCCAAACAGGTTCTCATCCAAACTGTCTATACCTTATGCCACTCTCCAACATCCGGGGCAGAATCTGGAATTCATCATCATAAACATTTGACTGCTGATTCTTAAATGCAAACTCTGTTGGAAAAGACTGCATCAAGTCCCCCTTCCCTCTCCCTATGGCTAATATATCAAAGGGAGATCAGACCTTATTCCTGCCCCCAAAGTAGCAAGGGCACAAGCTGGAGACTGGAAGGGAATGAGATATAAACCCTGTTTCCTGATGTTTGTGGGGAAATGCTATTGCTTCATGTGATTCATAGAATGTGAAGACTTCTGTAAAGGCAATTCTGCACTGAAAAAATTAAGTGCAACATGAATGATCAAAATACAGGAAAGAATTTCAGTCATTCAACATCTATGTTGCTTCTATACTGTTCAAGCCCTTCTGGAGAACTCTTTTACATGGGGAAACTGTGGGAAAGTCACCAGAGAACTACTACACTTTTTTCTCTACCATAAGCAAGCAGATTACAGCTCAAGGTAAACTGAATCCCAAGCTTGGACTCACATCCAGAATCATGCGTAAACTAGTCCAGACATACAAACCTTCAAACTTAGTTTTTCTATGTACACAGTTGGATGGTCTGGGCTAAAATCCAGGTAAGAGCTTGGTATAAATTTGTAGTAATGACACATCTATGGTCTAGCAATGACCTTCAGGGGCTTAATCCTGGGTGTTATCCCAGATGGCTACCTTTGCAACTGTGAATGTCACACAGGCTGAGTCTACATGAGCTGTTGTGCAGTCATTACTGAAAGTCACTTAGTACTTGTATAAGTATTATAAGCAAGTAATAAATGACTGCAAAGTAGCTGGAGTTACTGCGCAGTAACCACACTGAGAAGCTTTTCTGTGATGCTGACTGAGCAGTAGCCCAAGATTACTGTGCAGTAGCATCACGTCACACAGCGCTACTGAGCAGTAGTCAAGGGCTACTGAGCAGTCAGCACCTTGTGTAGATGCAACCACTGTGGCTGAGATGAAGACAGGAGAAAGGAGTAGTACAGTAGGAAAACCTCCACTCATGCCACTGTGGTGTTCTAGCTGCTCTTCTCTATATCAAAGCTCCAGAAGTTTGTGAGAACTGAATGACATTTAGCAATGCCAAAATCTTTCAAATCTTCTGCCATCTGGCAGGTAGATGCCTCATCCAAAAATGGAGGATGACTATACTTGGCTTTTTTCAATCATTATAGCGCACAAATTATTATGAACAAGTTTGTAAGGCACATTTTAGCTTCTCTGTCTTTGGAAGATTTGACAAGGAGGACTAGCTTTGGACAACTGAAGCAATGGCCTCAAAGACTGCAGCAGAAGAAATGTAGGTTGGTGATTACAAAGAACTTTTGGATTATGAGGACTGTTAAGAATTGGAACAGGCCACCTAGAGAAGTGGGGAAACTCCATTCCTGGGAATTTTCAAGAACAGGTTAGACAGACACTTGACTGGGCTGTCTGAGCAGGGAGCTGAACTAGGTGACCTCATTAGGTCCCCCTTCCAGACCTCCTTTCCTATGATTCGATGATCTGACACCTCTTTTGACACTCTTTTCTAAGCTGAATGCCTTTGGTCATGGACAAGTAGTGTGTGTTAATAGCAAATGTTAATTTGCTCTTCCAGATGCAACTCCCCTTTTCCCTGACTCTTGGGATCTATCCACTCATGTTTTTAAAGCTATGTAAAAACAAGCAAATTAGGAGGCAACCACTTAAGTGACCCCAGCAGCATTAAGGAAATGTAACTTGTCAAACACCAGGAAGGTTTGAGAACTAGCGTGGTTATCTACTTATATGAAAAATACATGCTAAGTGTTAGATTTGTTCAAGTTTAAGCTTTCCTACATGTACCCCTTTTTGGTTTAGGTGGAGATGGAAGGTATTAGTCTCAGGAAATTTGGAGTTTAGCAGAGCATTTCCCTGCTTTTTATTTGTTTGGGGATAAAAGGGGAATAACCTTCTGCAACTTTACATATTGGTAAACATAGTTCTGTTTGATGAATTTTTTACTTTAAGTCTGCATCACAAAAATAACATATGCAAATGAATAATTTTTTACATTCTTCCTTTCTTTGAGCACTTTCCACCTGGTGGGACTCCTCACATGATTGGAATGTAGCCATAGAGGGCTACACCCTGCACAGCCAGGACCAAGAAGGGAAGAAAGGTGAAGGTGTAGCTTTCTATGTGAAGAAGCAGTACACCTCCTTGGAGGCTGACATCGGCTCCAAAGAAAAGCGACTCGAAACCCTCTGGGTCAACTATGGGGGGCAGGGTGGGAACCAGGGAAGGGGGCAGGGGTGGAGAGAGACACCTAACTGTAGGTGTATACTACAAACCACCAAACCAGGGGGAGGAGCTTGATCTGGAGTTCTCTTGAGAACTGGCAGAGGCCACGCACGCATGGGACATGGTCATCATGGGTGACTTCAATTACCTAGACATCTCTTGAGAGTAACACATGGCTAAGTCGGATTGGTCATGTTGCTTCCTGACCTGTATGTAAGACCTCTACCTGACGCAGGAAGTGCACGGGCCAACCAGAGGTAACGCTCTTCTAGACTTGGTCTTGGCCAAAGGAGATGATCTCGTGAGTGACTTGAATAAAGGGGGTACCCTGGGTGGCAGCAACCATGAAACCATCATGTTCACTGTCCATCACAAGGTAGGCAAATCAGTTAGCAGGATTGAAGTTTTGGACTTCAAAAAAGCAAATTTCAAGAGGCTCAGGGCAATAGTAGGGGAAGTGTTGTGGGACCAGAGATTGAAGGTGAAAGGAGTGCATGAAGAATGGTCGTTCCTCAATGACATGATCCTCAACAAACAAAAGAAATCCATTCCCATGCAGAGGAAAGGTAGCAGAAGGGCTGGTAAGCCCTTCTGGCTTAATAGGAACATCACGGTCCTCTTTTAAAAGAAGAAAGAGGCATACAAACAATGGAAGCTTGGGGCAGTCCCCAAGGAGGACTATACAACAACAGTCCACATTTTTAGGGAGCAGATTAGAAAGGCTAAAGTGGCAACTGAATTTAAACTAGCATCAGAAATCAAGGACAACAAGAAGTCCTTCTTTAGGTATGTAGGGAACAGGAGGAAAACAAATGGAAGCATATGGTCATTGCTTAACAACTCAGGACAGCTGGTTACTAACACTCAGGAGAAAGCTGAACTCCTGAATGGCTACTTTGCTTTAGTATTTCACTGGACTAAGTGGAAAATCATGCTAAATAAGGTTCAGAATGGGCATGGTGGGAATGACCGCCTTCCTACTGTTGACACTGAGCTGGTCCATGATCAGTTATAAAAGTTAGACATTTGTAAATCAGCAGGACTGGATTAACTTAATCCAGAGTGCTGAAAAGCTGGCTGAAGTCATCACAGGACCTCTGGTGAAAACTCATGGCACTCAGGGGAGGTCCCTGAAGATTAGAAGAGGGCCAATGTTATGCCCATCTTCAAGAAGGGGAGGACAGAGGACCCAGGCAACTATAGGCCACTTAGCCTAACTACTATCCCAAGGAAAATTCTAAAAAAATTCATAAAGGAGTCTATATATGATAGGCTTGCAGAAGGTAGGATTCTGAATGACAGCCAGCATGGCTTCATTGTAGGCAGGTCTTGTCTTTCCAATCTCTTCTCCTTCTATGACCAGGTAACTCGTCACCTGAACAAGAGAGAGGAGGTCAACATTGTATACCTAGACTTCCAAAAAGCCTTTGATCTGGTATCCTGTGCTGTTCTCTTGGGAAAATTGGAGGATAATGGAATTAACTGCTTGACAGTTAGGTGGGTAGGAAACTGGCTGTGGGGTAGGAGTCAGAGAGTTCTAATAAATGGATCTGTGTTGTCCTCGCAAGAAGTGGCCAGTGGTGTCCCTCAGGGGTTGGTGCTTGGTCCAGTGCTTTTCAACATCTTTATCAAGGACGTCAGAAAGCTTGAGAGAGTGCAGAGAAGAGCCACCCATATGATCAGACTTGCAAGGCAAGCCATACAAGGAAAGGCTGAGGGACTTGGGTCTCTTCAGCCTAAAAAAAGAGAAGGCTGAGAGGGGACTTGTTAACAGCTTAATGCTATGTAAGGGGAATACATCAAGGGCTCGGTGAACAACTGTTTACCAGGGCACTCCTGGGGAAAACCAGGAGTAATGGCCACAAACTCCTGGAAGACCGTTTCAGGCTTAACACTAGGAAAAACTTCTTCACAGTTAGGGTGTCCAGACTGTGAAATAAACTCTCTCCAGAGGTGGTGTAACCACCTACCCTGGAAACCTTCAAAGGAGACTGGATGGTCACCTTACTGGGATCACCTGACCCCAGTTGTCTTTCCCGCCTAGTTCCCCACAATGATCTTGTGAGGTCCCTTCCAATCTATGAATCTATGAAAGCCTCAATAGTCTTACCTTTTATTTCATAAAATATTTACAGAAATCAGATCCCAAAAGAAACCCAATTTAATCTCAAATTGTTATGCAAATATATTGGTTTTCAATTAATTAAGCTAACTGGGTTTTGGATTGCAAACCAGTATTTCAATTTTATTATTAAAACATTAAATTCACCAATCTTCATTAAAAACAAACAGAAAGGCTTATTTTTTCTCTGGCATAATACACTTACTTCACTACATTTAACATGTATTGCCCAAGGCATGAATCACTGGTGCCTCCTGAATCTGGGGGTGTACCCACAGAAACCACTGATGGCAGTGGCCCTGTCAGGGGGAGCACCAGCCCTGCCAACAGGATCGGTGTCAGCCATCAAGGGGTGCACTGGCCCCGTTGGGTCACATGCACCCTCAGGCACCCCCTACCAGTCATCTATGGCCCAAGGAGAATGTGAACTTCTTAACCTTCATTGTCTTCTGTGTGGCAGGCATCTTATCAACTAAGATGAAGAAAAATGCTGAAGCTAGAGCGAGTGTCCAATCTCAGGGGAAAAAAAATGGTGTCCAATCTCAGGGACGGTGTCCAATCTCAGGGAAAAAAACCGGTAAAATAGTTCATGTTAGGCTACAGACCATAAGTATTCATTGACAAAAAAAAAAAGACTAAGATTTGTGCATAAATTTTAAATACAACTTGAATAAACATATGGTACATTATTCAAACACCAAACCACAAACTCTGGCCAATCATATTCATGTTTTTAAGGCAATAAATTTTGGTGTCAATAATTAGAGTACTGTTAATTAGGATGGCTTCAAATCAATTCAGATTGATGAATCGTGGGGGGGCAGGGAGCACCATGGAAAAGTAAAAGCAACAAATTCCAAAGGGCAGCGTCACAGTATCTAAATAGTAGACCAAAATAAATATTAACTAACATTAACATGTGCTATTAATGTATATTAATTGTTCATGACAAAAGATACTGGGTTTAGAAAAGGCACATTTCTTTACAAGCAAATATACATGGTCAGATCACCAATTGGCACAGGAAATTTCTATTTTGGGTATAAGTACTATATACATGGTGTTTTTAGACTCCTACTTTCACTAGAGAAAAAGAAACAGGTTAGGAAAAAAAGTTTCTCACCCATTTACTCACACATTTTGTTGTGATTTATTCCGAGTGCTGGAAATATTAGTTTTGATAGTGTAGAGAAGATTGTGACCAACCTTTGAAATCTTCTCTTCCATCACTCAAGTAAGATCCAGTTTAGAACAATAAGAGAACGTGAGGTTTCAGAGCAGGGGGCGTGTTTTTAGAAAGAAGAGGGATTGTTGCAAAAGTCTGCTTATTCACAGCAACCCGATCAAAAGGCCTACAAACAGGGTTAGCATCAGCTACTCTTGTAGCCTTCTTTTCCTGCCCTCTTCCCTGGCCCTGGTCTTTCATAGATATTCTTGGAAATATAATTCGAAAGTAACATTTGAAAAAGTCTGCAAATTATTCTGGGCCCTAAACAGAGTCATGATGATGTATTACTCTATGACCAGGCACAGCAGGATTCAACCCTAACTGGTGTAGATATCACTCCACCTTGCATATGTGACCACTTGTACACAGGGGCACATAGTGTTAGTAATAATGTTAACCTAAGGTCACAGAAAAAAAAAAGAGTCCATATTTCAACGTGGGTATTTTCATAACGTGTTATTCTTATCCTAGGAACTGGTTTTAAACACTGGTACTATAAGAGTTTTGTTTTAACAAGCAATTAAAATCATAAGTATATTTCTAAACTGGACCACTAAAGAGAGCTGGTAATTGTGGTTTCTTCAACGCAGTCATTCTGGGAAACATAAATGGGCAATGGCAGATAAAGCTGACCCAGGAACACACATATAAAAGTAACTTGGTTTATTTCAGTGAAGCTACTCAGTTTTTGTCAACATTGCTAAAACGGTAACTTTCTTTCAGTGCCTGCCAGTTATCTCAGACTATGGTGATAGTTATAGACCTTCCTGTTTAGGACATGGCACTGGCTACTTTAGAAGAAAATCCTGCATAAAACAGAGCATGGGTGTTGACTAGAATGATGATTCTTCTATAATTATCTTTACAGAAGAACAAAGAAACATTTAAGACATTTTGTGTATTGTCTTAGGTAAGTACCCTGCTTGTATGAGACAACCACAAAACCCTTAAGAATGTAACTAGCAGGGAATACTATGAGAGTATCCTTCAATTCAATGCTGTTCACATCTAAACAAAGAGAAATTGATTTCACCTCCTTTGTTTTAAAAAATAAGCTTATATAGTATGTTTGGTTTTTTTAATCAATGTGCATGGGCTACTGATTTCTGCTCTCCATGTAACTTGTTAAACTTCAAGGCTAAGGCTCTCAGACTGGTAATTGTATGCAAGCTGTAAATAAGTCAGAAATGGCTAGATGCATAGATACAGCATGTGCTACATATCTCATGGTCATATCATGAGAGTTCACACGAAATTAGGTTTAAACAGAAGCCCTTTAAAGGTTCTTTATTAAAAGGTGAATCTTAAGTCCAGGAAACCAGCCCTCACTGTGCCAGCTGAATATGTCAGATCTCTTTTTTGATGACAGGATGCCAAATAGTCAAGCTAACAACTGTAACTTAGAGGCAAAGCAAGAGTTATGCTCAACAGAGTGAGAGGTGGTGCTTTTTTTTATATATATATAGCTTGACCACCTGCTCTCCACTGCCAAAAGATTACAATCTGACTTTTTGTCCTTGTTGATGCTGTAAGCAACAAAATCGTCATCAGGCAATTTGCTTGCAGAGGTGCAGGGAGCACCATGGAAAAGTAAAAGCAACAAATTCCAAATAATCAACTACAGTTTTAGCTAGCTCAGAGGACTTCATTTTTTTGTGAATCTTTTTTTTTCCTCTAGTTATTCCCCCAACACAATATATTAATTTATGAGTTGAAGATACCTTGTGTCTGTCACAATGACATCGCTCAGGTCAATGGAAAGCAAGTCCTGATGTCACACAGCATTATTTTAGTCAGCTGCAGAAAGCTTGAGAGAAACAGCTGAAAGGAATGAGCACTAACAATTGCATCAGAACAAAATTACTGTATAATATCCCTTCAATATGGTTTGTAGCAACTTGTGTTTTGTTTCTTGTCCATGCCTGCTGCCAGTTTCTTCCCTCCCTGTTTTCCTACCTTTAGTGACTGAAACAGTTGTATAGTTTTTACTTAGAACAAAAAACATTCAACAAAATGATCAAGTTGCTTGTCATTTTCCTTCACTTTTATGCCAGAATAAAAGGAATTGAAGGAACAACTGAAGAGAAATAACACACACAGCAGGAAAACAATCTCAACAGTGACTGACACTGCAGAGTAATCAATAATAAGAATGAGATTTTATAGCATCAGTCAGCTGTCTAAACTTCAAAGCCTTACTGTCCCTAAAGATAAGTAACCTCTTTCTGCCTTTGGTCAGAAGCCTAAAAGTTGTCTTTCCCCCCCAACCTGCTCATTCCCTTGTTAACTGTACATTAAATCAGTCATTTTATTTTGTCTCTGATTATGATATGAATCACTTTTGGGAATTTTAGGGGAAGACAATCCATTCCTTAGAAAATAGGATGCAGTACAACAAGGACAAATGCAGAGTGTTGCACCTGGAGTGTAAAAATATCCAGCATGTCTACTGGCTGGGAAGTGACCCTCTCAGCAGCACAGAAGCAGAAAGGGATCCTGGAGGCATAGTGGACTCCAAGATGAACATGAGTCGTCAGTGTGACGAAATCATCAGCAAAGCTAACTGCACTTTATCATGCATCAGCAGATGCATGACAAATAGATCCAAGGAGGTGATACTTCCCCTCTATGCGGCATTTGTCAGACTGCAGTTGGAGTACTGCATCCAGTTTTGGGTGCCATACTTCAAGGAGGATGTTGATAGACTCGGGAACGTCCAGAGGAGGGCCACTCATATGGTATGGGGCTTATAGGACAAGCCCTATGAGGAGAGATTGAGGGACCTGGACCTCTTCAGCCTCCTCAAGAGAAGACTGAGAGGTGATCTTGTGGCTGCCTACAAATTAATTAGGGGGACGCAGCAAGGGACCAGAGATGCTCTGTTCACCAGGGCACCTCTTGGGGTAACAAGGAACAATAGTCACAAACTGACAGATTTAAGCTAGACATCAGGAAAAACTTCTTCATGGTAAGGGTGGCCAAAATTTGGAATGGACTTCCAAGGGAGGTGGTGCTCTCCCTTACCTTGGGGGTCTTTAAGAGAAGGCTGGATAGATATCTGGCTGGGGTCATCTGACCCCAGCACTCTTTCCTACCTCAGCAGGGGGTCAGACTCAATGATCTGTTGAGCTCCCTTCCAACCCTAGCATCTATGAATCTATGAAAAACTAACCCTTTAACTACTTAATAATGACTAATTACCATGTTTTTAAAATCTGGGTTGCTAAAAAAGAATTTCAGTGATCCAGTTCTGCCCTACATTTCAAGAATCACAACCCAAATGACAGCCATTAAACTTGGAAAAGAGGCATTGATCATAATAAATTCCAATTCCTGTGAAGCTAATTGGAATTACCTTCACTTAAAGAACTGCTATAAAAAACTTTCATTGTTGCAAGTAATTTGAATTATGTTATTAACTGCTGACTGTTAGACAGGCATATATGATGACAGCATGCATCCTTGAAATAATTTATGTATTACTATTACCCTAAGTATGCAAGTCCATTATTATAAATATGGGGGGGAAATACTTTTTTAGTCTTTCATTTTGCATCAACAATTCAGCAAGATTTTTAATGAGGCTGAATAGCAAATCTGTCTTCAGAATAAAGCCACAAAGGTTAAAGATCACTGGGACAGTAATTTAATCATTGATCTGTTTGGGAACATGTACTTTCAGAACTTGAGAAGGAGGATAGCTTCACAGCTCTGGAAGGTGAAATCGTATTTCCTTAATATTTAAAAGTGTATGCTAGTATATATGTAGGATGCCGACTGAACAAGGAAGAGCTTACAGGCAGGGAGTTCAACCTTTTAGAGGAGCAGACCAGGTGCTTGCAACCCAGCTGCACTGTGGGCCGCCACTCCTCCTTGGTAGGGAAGGTGGGTGGGATTAAGTGGGGGAAGAATGTCAGAAGAAAGTGGGGAAGAGAGGGAAAAAAGGAAGAGAGCAGAGCAGGATGGTTGCCAGGGCAGGGGTACAGTGGTGTGGTGTTACACCAGCCAGGAGTTTGAAGTCCCCAAAGAAGATGGGAATCCCTACTTTCTTGGCATCCCTCCCTTCCACTCTGTGCTCACCTGAACCTCCAACTCCACAACCCACTACTGACACTGCCCAAGCTATCCAAGAGCTGAGGGGACTCCAGAGCCACTCCTGCCCCATTCCACACAGGCTCTGCAAAGAGTCAGGCTCAGCCGCAGACAATGTTAGTAGCAGGCAGGTTCCTCCTCCTTGCCCAGTTCCCTCAGGAGTTCCTCACCATCCCTGGAAGAGGGGAATCAAGCAGGGGGAACAATGGGGCAAAACACCTATCTCCTTCTTATCCTGGGAAGTCTGACTGGAAGCTGGTCTATGGGATAGCTGGGAGCAGATGCCATCTGAACCTCTTTCAGACTGGGGTGGCCCTGGTCTCTGGAAGGCATGGGACCTTTTCCCCTAGCTTCAATTCTTTTGGTCCCCAGGAGGAATTAAGTAAGGGAAAGTGTGCACATGTTCAGTCTCGCAGGAGAAACTCCTCTGGGAGTGATTTCTACCTGGTTGTTTTCAGGTTATTGTTTCTTCCAGAGCAGCCCTTTCTGTTCCAGGAGAAAACTTCTGCACATTTTTGGTTTCTGCTGGGAGAACAATGATTTTCCCAATAGAAATTAATGTCTGCACATGGCCTTTGTTCTACAAACAAATCTACATTTTTACTTAATGCCCTCTACCTCTTGATGAACCTGTCTTTCACCACCTTTTCATGGAGTAGTTGCCCACCAACCAAACTTACACTTAACTAAACAAATAATCACAAGCATATATACTTTATGGGCGAAAACATCTTTTAAGCAATTTATCCTTGATACCATAAAATAAAAGAAATGAAATCTCAGTGTTAAAAAAGTCTTAAAGGGTACCAATGACTCAGGGCACTAGGAATAGCTTCATAGAAATCATTTTTAGTTATTATACCTGGAGTAAAAATAACCTGTTGTTGTATTTAAATTTTGGATATGAGATTTTGGAAGATAGTATCTGAAAAGGTAATTTCACTACTCATAACATACTACACATACATTTCCACACTCAAAACTGTGGATCATATTTAATCTGCTGGCAGAACCAGCAATATTGGGACAAAAAGCAGAAAGCAATTTTGTTCATTCTAGGGTTGACAGCTTTATGTGCTCTATAGCACTTGATGAAGAGCAGAATTTCCTTTTTTCTCTTCTTTCTGTATTTGAACTTCAACTCCTTGGGCTCAATGTTGAAAAATGTCACTTGTCATATCCAGGTACTAGCAGTACTTTCATATTGACTTTTCAGGCACTTCCAGCAACACTGCTTAAACATATATTGACTTACCAGTAACAAAGACACAGCTTTCAGTTTCTGTACAGTTTTGTTCACACTTACAACACTATTTCCCACCTTATTCATTGCACAAAAGCTAGATTTTAGTGTCCACAGATCGAGAGAAAAGAGATCTGCTCCCCCCATCCCCACCAAATGTACTTGCTCTTATTACTAATCTAACTTATTTGCATCTCAAAGTGCTGTGCCATTTTTTAGGCATATTTAACAATATAAAAAGACTTGTCTGGGCTTATTTTGATGAGTGATCTTCAGCAAAGTCTGTGGCCTGAAAAATAAGCCCACTTCATCAACTGTTTGTTGATCACCTGCATAAGTACTCTTAATTACGTGGTCATGACCTTTAAAATTGCCACCTAGATATACTACAAAGCTGACATTTCATTCAATGTCTGTTTTATTTTGAAGTGCTGAAGCTTCTGAAAGAAATGCCATGCCTTCATACAATACCTGAGCTAACATTTTCTGCTGTACTTATGCTTATAGCCATGTTCCCTTTTTTTCCATGGTTCTCAGGTAAAATTGCCTTTCTTATATTCAACTAATTTACATGGAAGGGATAGGCTTAGAAACATAAAAACACAGAGTTTCCTACTATGACCCTTAGTATTTCCACATATTCTTCAACAGCCAAGATTTTGTAATGCCTATTCAATAATAATGTTAACAGGTAGACAGGTGATATCAAACAGTTTTAACTGTCAGCACTATCTATAGCTACGGGTAGAATAGAACAAAGGCCTTCTTGCAATATAGTAAACACTGGACAAATTTATATTCTAGAATCACATTTGAACATATCCTTCAGATTTTTCTATTTTCTTATTAAGCACACAAAACAAATATTTTTTTTAAATATCAGGTCATGGGGTACTTCTTAAATTGAGGCCCAAGTACAGTTGGGCCTCAATTTACACGGTATTTTTTTGCCATTTCAGTTATGCATGGTCAATTTATTGTGACCCTTTATTTTTGTATATGGTATGGATTCACTTTTACATGGTGCAGTGCAGTCACCAAGATGCACAGATGGGTCTCGAATCAGCTGGTCGCTTCCCACCCCGCCCCCCTCCACCATGCTGCTCTCAGTGTAGCTGGTAAGTGTATTCTATTGTGGTGGAAAGTGACGGGGGAGGGAAGGGGGGGGGCAGATCAATGCCCCCCACAGTGAATGAGGGAGTAGAGCAGGTGTTGGATGGAGCTGCGGCTCATCTGGGAGTGTGGTGGGGAGGCGGCTCCCACAGCTATGTGCACCCTGGGAGGGTGGGCGTGTGTGCGCCCCCTGGATCTGCATGGGGCAGGGCAGGCTAAAGCTGTGGGCTGGAGCTAGTGCTGCACAGGGCTCTTCTGTGTGGGGGCTGAGCCAAGTTGTTTGGGGTGGGTGGAAACAGCTGGTGCTGAAAAGAGGCTATAGGGGGCTACAGCGAAATTTGGGGAAAATGC
>NW_005842218.1:1477600-1485001 GCF_000455745.1 Alligator sinensis
CTTTCCCTTTCCCCTCCCCTTCCATGACACCAGACTTACCAGCTGGACATAGCTCTCCAAGCTGCTGGGTTCTGCTTCTTGCTGTCTGTGTGCTGTGCTGCAGCTGCGCGCATGCACGGGCATTTATAGGTCAAATTATTGGCCACATCTGGAACCTAAACCCTTATTTGCCATAGACTCTTGGTATCTTTTTACGTGATATCTATTTGCAAAGTGTTTTTTTCAAGAATATAACCACCTTGTAAATCGAGACCGGACTGTATTATCACAGTTGAGGCTGCTCCTTGCTATGTATTAATAGAAAAAAAGCTATGGTTACTCCTTGTACTAAGCACCACAACATTTTACCCTTTAATTGATACCCCCAGTACAGTACTAGGTCTGAAAAGCTATCATAGTGGAATTCCTTTCTCAAAAGGCTGATCTTTGGAGGTAGAAACTTCGGGAATGCATATGATAATACCAGAGAATATGTTGACAACAAAGGTGATGTACAAATGTTACATTTCTACCAGAAGAATCATCACTCTGTAGACACTAGCAGTGTACAAATATTTATTCCAGGTCTGTCCTACAGAAGTGGAATGAAGCAGTAGGTGTCCCTGGTATGTGGAAGCTGTGAGGATAACCTGACACTCCATTTCCCCTGGGGACTGGGACAAGTAGAGCAGCCAATGCTCCCCATGTCTTCCTCAGACTGGGATCACACTGGTCTTCTGAAAGCACAGAGAGCAAGGGTACAGGCATGACTCTAGGTTGACTGCCTGTACTGCTTACTTTCTGGAAAGATTCACATGTCCGTTCAAAGTTGCCAGGTTGTGTGTGTTGGAGGGATTCACACATTATGTTCCCCCTCCGAAAAGCAGCAATCCATTCCACAGTGTACTTAAGGCAGAATTATGTATATATGATGCATTAAAAATTCAGGGAAACACAGGACATTGTTAGTAAAATCAATTTTAGCAATCATTTCATTTTGATGTAATGTCCGGTGATGAAGCGATGAGCACCAGAAAGCAGATCTCAGGCTTGCAGTATTTATCAAGTCCTGCCAAACACATTAAGCTCAAGAAAGATCAAACAAGTTTCATCTCTCTTTAACTGGTGCTTTCACAAGCTGTTATGGCAAGTAATTGAAGCAGGGATGTACTCAAATAAGTGCCAAATATTCTTTAAACTGTCTAAGAGATAAAATTAATTTCCACTCTTCCCTTAGCAATGTGACGTTTCATAGATTTCACAGATTTCATAGACTTTAGGGTTGGAAGGGATCTCGAAAGATCATCAAGTCCAGCACCCTGCCCCAGGGGCAGGAAGTCAGCTGGGGTCATAGGATCCCAGCAAGATAAACATCCAATTGTCTCTTGAAGGTGTTCAGTGTAGGTGCTTGAACTACCTCCGGCGGCAGTCTATTCCAAACCTTGGGGGCTCGGACAGTAAAGAAGTTCTTCCTTATGTCCAGCCTGAAGTGGTCATACAGGAGTTTGTGGCCATTCGACCTTGTCATCCCTTGGGGCGCTCTGGTGAACAGACGTTCCCCCAGATCCTGATAAGCACACCTGATAAACTTATAGGTGGCCACCAGATCACCCCTGAGCCTGCGCTTTTCCAGACTGAAGAGTCCCAGGACTTTCAGCCTTTCATCGTAAGGTCTGTTTTCCTGACCCTTGATAATGCATGTGGCTCTCCTCTACACTCTCTCAAGCTTCTCCACATCCTTTTTGAATTGTAGAGCCCAAAACTGGATGCAGTACTCCAGCTGTGGCCTCACCAAGGCCGAGTACAATGGAAGAATGACGTCCTGGGATTTGCTTGGGAAGCATCAATGGATGCAAGCCAGCATTTTGCTTGCTTTACTAGCTACGACATCACATTGAAGACTCATGCTCATCTTGTAGTCAATCATGACCCCCAAGTCCCTTTGGCCTGTAGTGCTAGCCAGTATAGCACTGCCAAGCCTATAAAGATACTGTAGGTTTTTCTTCCCAAGGGGGAGAACCTTGCATTTTTCAGTGTTAAACACCATTAGGTTCTTGTACGCCCATTTCCTGAGCCTGTCAAGGTCAGCCTAGATCACCCTCCTGTCCTCAGGTGTGGATGCTTTACCCCAGAGTTTGGTGTAGTCAGTGAACTTGGCCAGTCCGCTTCTGATACCAATGTCCACATCGTTAATGAATATGTTGACTAGTGTAGGCCCAAGGACAGAGCCTTGAGGAATCCCACTGGTCACAGGGCACCACGATGATTGACTTCTATCAACCACCACCCTCTGGGTCCTACCATGGAGCCAATTCCCCAGCCAGTGGATTGTGGTGAGGCCAAGGCTGCAGTTAGCCAGTTTTGCTAAGAGATAACCATGGGATACCAAGTCAAAGTATTTTTTAAAGTCAAGATATATGGCGTCAATCTCTTCTCCCTTGTCCAGGTGATAGGTCACCTGGTTGTAAAAGGAAATAAGATTGGTCAAGCAGGACCTACCAGAAAAAACCCATGCTGGCTATCCCTCAGGCTGTTGCCATCAGCCAGTCTGTTAAGAATGGTCTCTTTGATAATCTTTTCTAAGACCTTCCCCAGGATAGAGGTCAGGCTGATGGGCCTGTAGTTTGCCAGATCCACTTTCCTCCCTTTCTTGAAGATAGGCACCACATTGGCCTTCTTCCAATCTTCAGGCACTTCACCTGAGTGCCAGGAGTTCTCAAAGATTCATGCCAGGGGCTGAGTTATGATGCTAGCCAGCTCTTTGAGTACTCTGGGGTGTAAGGTTGGCTGACTTTAAGGTATCCAGCCTCTCAAGGTGTTCCTTCATGAGGTCACCATTGATGGAGGGTAAGGAATCTCCTTCACCCAGGCCTCCCTGTCCCATGAGCAGGGGTGTCCCATGGGACTGGTGAAAGACAGACGCAAAGTATCCATTTAGCAAGTTGGCTTTCTCCTGGGTGTCAGTTGTCAGTTGCCCCATCTGGGTTAGCAGGGGTCCAATGTTGCCCTTGCTTTTCCTCCAGCTCCCCACACATCTAAAAAAGGACTTTTTATTGTCCTTGATACTTGTAGCTAGTTGGAGTTCCATCGCAGCCTTGGCTTTCCTGGTTCGTTCTCTGCAGGTCTGGACCAGTGCAGAATATTCCTCCTTGGAGGTGGATCCAGTCCTCCATCCTTTGTAGGTCTGTATTTTAGACACAGGAGGTCTGCTAGTTCTCTGGAGAGCCAAGGGGGCTGCTGTGCCCTTTTGGTGCCTTTCCTCCGAGATGGAATAAACTTTGCTTGTGCATCCAGGATTGCTCCTTTGAGGAGCAACCACTCAACCTGAACTCCATTCCCCTTTGGGCTGAGGCCCCTTAGGGCCTCAGTGACAAGCCTCCTGAGCTTGTCAAAGTCAGCTTTCCTGAAGTCGAGGACTTCTGTGTTGTTGACTGACTTGCCAGCTTTACGGCAGATGGTGAAGGTGATCAGCTCATGGTCGCTGTCACCCCACTGCCCTTCAATCATTAGGTCACTGATTAGGTTATCCCTCATTGCCAGAACCATGTCGAGCAGTGCTTTACTTCTCATCGGCCTATAGACTTCTTGAGTCAGATAGAGCTCATCCGCGCATGAGAGAAAGCTTTGCAACTGCTTGGATTTGGCTGAGCACTCTTCCCATGAGATGTCTGGGTAGTTGAAGTCTCCCATGACAACTATGCACCGGAAGCGTGTGGCCTCAGCCAATTCCCTGGCAAATTCCTGGTCAAGCTCTTGATCCTGGGTAGGAGGTCCGAAGTAGACTCCCACCATTGTGTCCCCTGTGCTGTGTTCCCCATGGATTTTAACCCAGAGGGTCTCCAGTCATCCATCCTGGGTGCCAATATCAGCTTGCAGGGATGCATAGCTTTCCTTGACAGAGAGAGCTACACCTCCACCCCTTTTTTCCACTTGATCCCTCTTGTACAGGGTATAGCCATCTATACCTGTGGCCCAGTCATGCGTGGAGTCCCACCAGGTGCAGGAGGACAAGTTCCTCATGTTTATTGCCCAAGCTGCTGGCATTTATGTACTGGTATGCAAGTGTCCCTATAGGGGTCCTTGCCTTGCCTACAGCTGACTCCAGGACTACGGCAGGGGGCAGGAGGACAAGTTCCTCATGTTTATTGCCCAAGCTGCTGGCATTTATGTACTGGTATGCAAGTGTCCCTATAGGGGTCCTTGCCTTGCCTACAGCTGACTCCAGGACTACGGCAGGGGTGGGCTCCCTTGAGTGCCTTGGCCTGCTGGCTTTGCAAGGGTTGCTCAGTGGGCCAACAGTGGCAGTGGTCCCCCCATGCCCCGGCAGGCTTAGTTTAAAGCCCAGTGGAGCAGGTCATCTCCAGTCTGGAGCAGTCTGGCTGAGAAGAGCCTCCTCCCCAGCAGAAAGAGGTGGAGGCCGTCCCTTCCCAGCAGCTCACTGCCTATCTCACCAAAGAGCAGACTGAGGTCATAGAAGCCAAAGCCTTCCTGATGACACCAGCACCACAGTCTTTGGTTCACTACCTTGATTCTCCTCTCCCTCCTCAGCCTGTAGTCTGAAACTGGGAGGATCGAGGAAAACACCACCTGTGCCCCCAACCCCTTAAGTCCCTCTCCCAAATCCCTGTAGTGCTTCATGATCTGACTGGGAACACTTCGAGTCATGTCATTTCTGCCCACCTGGATAAGGAGCACAGGGTAGTGGTCAGTGGGCTGGAGGAGCTCAGGGATCTCTGCAATATTTTGGATTCAGGCTCTCAGGAAGCAGCAGGGGTCAGGGCTGTAGATTGCCTCCTCAGTCCCCCCTCAGGATGGGGTCTCCCACAACAAACACTTTGTGTTTTGTCTTAGGGTGGTAGCTACAGTTGAGCCTGTACTGCCAGCAGGAGCTGGCAGCTTGGCAGGCTCTGCTGGGGCTGCAAGAGGTTCATACCTGTTGCAAAGCTCCAGCGAGGTGGAGACCTTGGTGTGGCAGGCCTTGGGGCCCTTGACCACATTGATACAATCACTTGGCTGGACAGAATGGGAGGTCCCTGAGTCCTCCCTTGTCCTGGAAGAAGACCTTGGTCTATCTCCGCCTGCAGGGGGAGAAGGGCCTGGTAGTAGGAGTCTATCTCCCACTCACCATCCATGATGGCACACAGTCTCTGCACTGTGGCCTGGAGCTCCTCCAGCTGGCACGCCAGAGACCCCAAAAAGGAGCAGATCTCACAAGGGGCAATGGCCGTGCTTGCCGGCCCCAGAGCCTGAAAAAGTGTCAGGCAGCCGCCGCAGCCAAGAGCCAGAGGCTCCATCTGCGTAGAGTCCAGAACCATGGGTTTCGTCTGGGTGGAGGCCTCTGAGGAGCCAGGGGAGGGGGGTGCAGACCCCGAGGAGACCCTTGGGTTGTGGTGCGTGCCCATCCACATGATGCCGCTGCTAGGCCGGCTGCATCTGGGCCTGCCTAAACTAGGGGGATCGATGGCAGGGCCGCAGGACCTCTCACTCACCCTCCTGCGCGAACTCCCATGCTAACTCACGTGCTGGGCCCAGAGCATGCCTGTTTGCACGGCTCCCTGAGGGGCTGGGTGAAGTAGGAGCCCAGACAAGGCAAGGCCCTCCTCAGCTCCATTCAGCCACCCCACAGCTGGGCTACGTCCCTCCATGGGCCCCACTTTCCTCTGGCAGTTCTGGGGGTTGGCAGGGTGCTCTGTGGTTGCTGGGGGTTGTTGAGGGGGCCTTGGAGTGTGGGGGCACAATGGGCTTACACCTGTGTGTCTCATGCTGCTCCCAGGGCCAAGTTTCTTAGATCTACATGGGTAAAGACTGGACATGATTCTTAGAGGGTAAAAGGTCCTCCACATATTTACCATTGCTGATAGTTATGATCCATGTAAGATCAAATAATACCTTGAGATCAACACTACAGTTAAGGAATGATTTCAGGTGGGTGTGACAGGGTGTCATCTGAACCACTGGTCAATCCCCGAGCTAGGGTCAACACTCTGCTGTCCTTTAGTGTCTTTTCTGCTATGACTTTGCTGGTATTATTATAGACAGAAGGAAATGCAGGTCCATGATGGATCTTTTCTAGGTTGTTTTTGGACTTGGTCTTTTACCAGGGCTCCTCCTTGCCCTATATCCTGGTCCGACATGCACCCAAGATGTCTTGCAAATTATTGACCTTGCAATTTTCACTTTCAAATTCCTTGTCACTTTTAGCCTGGGAATTCCTCTTGTTTTATCTTAGCCACATATTGTTCACACACAGATAGAAAGTCAAACAAAACTGATCGCTGTCTCTGTCTCCGTCTTTATAGTGGTCTTTTGTTTTATTTGTGGAGGAACATGGATTTGGGGGTATTTTACAGAGTGACTTTGGGATTTTTTTTATCAGGGATTTTTCAGTTTTCCAATAGGGTACACTAGTATTCCTGCTAGGGAGGCCAGTAGCAGGACCCTGCTTGCTCAGAGCTGGCACCTTGGACCCAGCTGGCTGTGGCTGATGGCTGACCCCCTGGCAAAATGGGGCCAGGAGGACATGCTTTGACAGTTCAAAGCAGGCCACCACACCTGGAACATCTTCTGGGTGATAGCTGCCCAGATGTCCACGCAGGGGGCACACATGGCAGTAGTGCCGCACAGAGGCCAATCCTGCAACCACAGTCCACTGGCAGCTGGCCCAAAGGGGCAGATGCCTCTACTGGCTGTGCAGTCCCCATCTGGGTCTGGCAGGTACACAGTCAGTCACAGCCAGACAGAAGCCCCCATTGCCAGACTGCTGCAGTGGGTAGAGGGTGCAGGGAACTCTCAGGGCTGCTTCAGCAGTCCAGCTGGCACAAGGGGTAGTGTCCCCAGGTACCAATTGGCTGGGCCCCAGAAGCTCCTGAGAGCTAGTAGCCTGGAGCTACTTGCCACAGCGGCTTTTTATATTGCTGGGGCCAGGACAGGGCAGCTTTTTATACTGCTGGGGACAGCACAGGTGCTGACCCCGGGCTCTAGCTACCCCTGGCTGAAGATCTGGGAGGAGCCAGGCAGGGTTATATTGCCCCAAGTAGCACAATTTGCTCCACACCAAAGCGCATGTCCGAGCACAAAGCCCCAGCTCAGATTTGCACTGCTTCTATAGGTTTGCAGCGCGGGGAACATTTTTTTGTTCTTGCATGTGTCTGTTGCCCTGCTTCAAAGGGGTTTGAGGTGGGGCAAGATGCAGGTGCGTGCTCATGTGGATGTGCCTATAAGGTGCATCCACACATGCAAGCACATGTGCTTGCAGCAGCTCAAATAGAAGCAGTGCAAATTTGAGCTGGGGCTTTTTGCCTTAGAGCACATGCTCAGACATGCACTTTGGTGTGGAGCAAATTGTGCCACAAATTGTCCCCCACCAGCTGCTGCAGGCCCCCAATGACTGCCCCATCCAGGCCCACCCCCCTCAACTTGCAC
>NW_005842218.1:1485618-1489476 GCF_000455745.1 Alligator sinensis
AGGGGTCAGGGGCCTTGGAAGTTCCCCCCCACAGTACTTTCCCCTGACCTCTTACTCACCGGCACTGGAGCCCTGGTGCTGAAACATTCAACCTGGCCGGCCACATGTTGCAGCACCAGGGCTAGGGGCAACCAGAGAGATGCTTTGGCAGCCAGAGCATCTCAGTGGAGGACCCAGCCTCCAGCTGCCTGCACCGCTTTTTTAAACTTTGCTTTTTTTAGACCCCTGGATAATTTTTTTTTGTTCCTGCATGTGCCTCTTGCCCTGTCTCAAAGGGGTTTGATGAAAGGCAAGAGGCATGTGCTTGCTTATGTGGACACTTCCATAGAGGCTAACTAAATCAGAGGTGCATAAGCTTTTGTAAGCAACAGATCAGATTACTTCATCTGATGCTATGAAAGGACCTCTTTACCTCTCTAGAGATTCCATATATATTTTAGTACATTAAAGGTCTGTATATCAATAGTTTGGCATTTTTAAAAGTCTGTACTTCTTTCCTCTGACTTAACTGGCTGATACAAAAAACAGTAAGCTTTGGTTTCCCAGAACTATTTATTTTTAATTCCTTCCCTGTCTTCCATTGCATAGCTCAGCACTAATTTTTTTTCTCTTTTTACATTAAACTCACTTGCTAAAAATTGAAACAGATGAATTCTAAGGAATTTCCTCTTTAAAAATGATGACTGCTATTTATGTGTTTATTTATTTATCTATCCTATTCTGATTGAAAAGGCAACATTGACAACATTTCAAGCTCTTTTTCTTGAGGAAAACAATGAGTTAATGGGTTGTCAAATCCTGCATTTTTCCTCAGAATCCCTTGATTAATGTTAATGGTGGTTTCACACAGATATGGAATTTATAAATGCCAGCTACTTCATCTAAAATAAATTATAGTTGCAGACTGATTTTGATGGCTTCTTTCCAGCTGTTACACTGATATTCACAACATCAGAAACATAAAGGTAAGGATGACCATCGTCCATCTATCTGCCTGAGGATGCTCCTAAGGTTTCTGAACAATGCTAGCACCTGTTGGATACAAAATTATATCATCTTTGAAAATTCCATTTGTATTACTTCAGAGAAAACTTATGACACTATTAGAGAACTGGTAATGATTCCAGGTTGTGGGCTATGGAAATCGTCATCATTGGACAACATACACATCTGGATACTGTATGGTCTCATAATTTTCAGTACAAAAGAGTACAACTTTGTCAGGATTCTGGTGCTTTACCTGCCAATCCCACAATACATTCTGATTATTTTAAAGGTGACAATGCTCTAATTTTCTCAAAAGTATTTCTTCAGAAATAAGCAAAAGAACTGGAAGTTTGCTTTTTTTTTTTTAAATGACCAATTTAATAGCAAGATTATACATTCACTCTTCTGTAGGAGAATGATTACATTCAAAGATTTATTTGCTGTATATAAGAATACAATTAGTATTACTATCAATTAGTGTTACTATTAAAAATAATACAACTTAATTTTCTAAAATAAGTTGGAAATATACCAAAGCATGTTACAATTAGCTGGAGTCAATGAATAGTCACCAATACAATTTTTAAAAATCCTTTTGTTTCATATAATTTTCTCTCATCGTTTACTTTTACTGTACTGGAAGAAAGCAATTTTCCTTATTTTTAGAAAGAAGTAATGTCAGTCCCTTTCATTCCTAAAGACAATCCAAGTCATCATACATGCAAAATAAATCATGGTATATGGCATTCCACAAAAAGAGTAAGTTACACCTTATATTCCAGTATATTTTCACATTAAAAATATATATAATTAGTTCAACTGAAACTACGGGGAAAATAAAATCCTGGATTAGTTTCAGTAATATTTTCACCTCTGCTTCTCCCACATATCATTCCTTCTTTCCCTTATTGTAGAAATTTAGTAAGGATTATAAACAGTTAGTCTATCAGATAACCTGGGTTTTCCCATGGAATTTCAATGCCTAAGCTGAATGATAAGGTTGTGCTGTAGTGTGTTCTGCCCAGCAAGGCAATCACATCAGCATTCTCTCAATTGTAAGGATACCAGAAGGACCCAATATTAGATCTTATGTGATGATACTCAAGATCTATTTTGTCAAGGAGGAAAGCTTTTTTGTTGATGTCAGCACTGTCTGGTGAAAAGTAGTTTACACTGTCCTTGGCTTTAATAATTCTTTTAGCTACTGCAGTTGTTCCTGCTGCTAGGTCAGTCAAGGTCAGATGTATTCTTTGTATATATCCTTTAATTGAAGAGATTACATACCATTAATGGAAGACATTAGCTGTTTTCATTTCAGCTAAGATCACTTGAAGATCCATGTTCTCAATGAGGTATATCCTAGCTTCATTTATAACTCAGGTTGCTGAGTGGGTTTGAGACACCCATTCATGCACGCACTTCTCTGTCTGAAAGAAAACACTTGATTCACTATATCTTAAGCCTGCAATTGATTTTCAGTGTAATAGACACTATAGTTAGGCTTCAATACATACATGAGTGCTGGAAGTAGCATAAAGAAAAATAAATATGGTATTCCTTTGTTTTCTACATATGACCTTTTATACTCCGCAAGTACATGAGAGATATGTATGCGGAATACACCACACACAGGTGGTCTCTCAGTTTTATAAACTCATGGAGAGACAATTTATTGCACACATTGGTATCTCACCAGCACTGTCAAACAGTCAACAACTTATTTCCCCAGCAAATAAGGAAATTTTTTTTTGGCATTATTAGTTTAAGAAATTATTTTTATATATTGCTATTTGATACCTTGAGCTATGAATTCATATTTTGTTCAAGATATTTTAAGAAGTTTGTAATTGAAATTTATCTTAGATTTTATTTTTGAAATAAAGTGTTTGCCTATGAGAAACATTTCTCATTTGTCTATGAGAAAAAATTCTCAATTTGATAAAGTATTTATATTTTCTATCAACAAAGGCAAAACTAAATGCATGCAGGGGTTTAGGTTGTAACCGTGTTGGTCTAAGGACATAGGCAGACAAGGTTCCTTGGGTAAATTTGATATCTTTTATTAGACCAACCCAAATAGTTGGAGAATAGTTATTAAGCAAGCTTTCGGGTTCAAAAACCCTTCATCAGGCTAAGGAAGTTTCAGCAGTTGGTGTGTGCTCTTCCTGGATGGAATGAAAAGTAAAGAAGCCAGGGGCTGGGCTGGGCTGGGGAGTCAGTTGCCAGGCAGATTATAATGTATAAAAAATCCAATGTCTATGTTTAGTCCATGATCTCTAGTATCCAGGAGGTTGATGAAATGGAACTCATAGGCTCGTCTCTGGGAAGTGTTGTGTAAATTTCCCTTGAGGATCAGGACTGAGAGATTGGAGAGAGAGTGGCCCTCCTGTGAGAAATGTGCCCCCACCGGTAATTGGGTATTTCTGTCTTTGATGGATTTCGGGTGTGCATTCATTCTGGTGCGCAGTTGCTGTTTGGTCTCTCCTACATATTTTCCATCAGGGCATTTGGTGCATTGGATGAGGTGTATTACATTTCTGGAGGTGCAGCTGTAAGATCCTGGGATGCTGATGGCTCTGTTGTGGGGTGTAGTAATAGTGGGGGTGGTGGAGATGTGGGGGCAGGTTTTGCATTTCTTGTCATGGCACAGTCTGGATCCTTTTGGTGTGTTCTGGGCTTGAGGAAGTTTGCTTCTGGTGATGAGGTTAGCGAGGTTTGGTGCTTGTCTGAAGGCTAGGATGGGTGGCTCTGGGAAGATCTTTTTAAGAATAGGGCCTCTGTCTAGTATGGGTTGCAATTGTTTCAGGATTTTCCATACAGGTTCAAGGGAGGGGTGATACGTCATAACCAGCGGTGTGCGATTTGTGGGGG
>NW_005842218.1:1490951-1507551 GCF_000455745.1 Alligator sinensis
CTGGGGAGCTTGTTCTTGGAGTAATTTGTTCCATTTCTTCTTTTTATGTAGGATGAATGCTGTAGAAAGTTTTTTGTAGTCTCTTTGTATCCACTGTATATTGTCAGGGAACATGCATGGATTTCTGTCTTTTAAGTTGTTGTAGTATATGGTGATTTCGTTCATGAGTTGGTCTCTTTTGGAGTAGAGTAGGTGAAGTAGATGGTTTCTAATTTACTCTGAAGTTCTTCTGCATAGCTGTGAAGCATATTTGGAGTTGTGTGTAGTAATCAGGGGATTGTAGATGTTTAGTCCTCGGGGAATGAAGTTGTGTTTCTTGCAAAGGCTTAGAAAATATATGTCGCTGTTGAGTTTGGCTTCTTTCCTTTTCATGTTGTACAGTTTCCATTTCAGATGGCTGAATTCGATATCTTCCATGTTGCAGGGGTTTAGGTTGGTGTTGGTCTAAGGACATAGGCAGACAAGGCTCCTTGGGTGAATTTGATATCTTTTATTAGACCAACCCAAATAGGTGGAGAATAGTTATTAAGCAAATAATTGATTTTAATAGGGTTACCTCATTTGTTGACAATAATGGTTGGAAAGGACCTCAGGAGGTCATTTAGTCCAACCACCTGCTCAAAACAGGACCACCCCCACCTAGATCATCCCAACCAAGGGTCTAACCGGATCTTAAAAACCTCCAAGGATGGACAGTCCACAATCTCTCTGGGTAACCTATTCCAATGCTTAAGTACCCTCCTAGTAATAAATTCTTCCTGATATCTAACCTAAACTTCCCTTGGTGCAACTGGTGACCATTGCACCTTGTTGCTCTGTCATCTGTCACAACACTCTAGCTCCACTGACTTTGGAACCACCTTTTAGGTAGTTTACAGTTGCTATTAAATCTTCCCTGTCTTCTCTTCTCCATACTAAATAAGCTCATTTCTTGCAGCTTCTCCTCATAAGTCATGTGCCCCAGCCCCTTAACCATTTTTGTTGCACTCCATTGGACACTCTCCAATTTGCCTACATCCTTTCTGTAGTGGGGTGCCCAAAACTGGACACAGTACTCCAAATATAGCATCACCAGTGCTGGATAGAGGGGAATTCATAGATTGTAAGGACAGAGAAGGGACCTTGGAAGATCATCTGGTCCAGCCCCCTGCACCAAGCAGGAAAGATAACTGAGGGTCAGGTGACCCCAACAAGGTGACTGTCTAGTCTCTTCTTGAAGATTTCCAGGGTAGGTGATGGCACCACCTCTGAAAGGAGCTTATTCCACAGTCTGGACACCCTGACTATAAAGAAGTTTTTTCCTAATATTGAGCCTGAATCAGTCTTCCAGGAGTTTATGGCCACTACTCCTGGTTTTTCCCAAGGGTGCCCGGTGAACAGTTGTTCACTGAGCCTTTGATGTACTCCCCTAGTGTAGCAGTAAGCTGATACCAGGTCCCTTCTCAGCCGCCTTCTCTTCAGGTTGAAGAGTCCCAGATCCCACAGCCTTTCCTTGTATGGCTTGCCAAGTAAGACTCTGATCATACGGGTGGCACGTCTTTGGACTCTCACAAGCTTGTCCATGTCCGTTTTAAAGTGTGGTGCCCAGAACTGGACACAGTACTCCAGCTTCGAACAATCACCTCCTTGGTTTTGCTGGAGATGCATCGATTGATGCATGCCAGAGTATCATTTGTCCTACTGATACAGCATCACACTGAAGGCTCATAGTAATAGTGTGGTCTATTATTATCCCCAGGTCCCTTTCATTCATGGTCCTAGTCAGTTTGGTGCCTCCAGGCCTGTAGGTGTGTTGGGGGTTGCTCATCCCAAGGTGGATCACTTTGTATTTCTTGATGCTGAACTTCATCAGATTCTGATCTACCCAACTTGCTAGCCTATCTAGGGCCACCTGTATCTGTAGCCTATCTTCAAGCATGACCATGCCTTCCCATAACTTGTTGTTGTCTGTGAACTTGACCACTGAGCTCTTCACCCCCACATCCAAATAGTTACTAAAGATGTTGAAAAGTGCTGGACCAAACACTAACCCCTGCGGGACACCGATGTCCACTTCTCACTAGGATGACAGATCCATTCACTACAGCTCTCTGGGTCCTATCCTACAGCCAGTTTCTTACCCATATGACTGACTGTCTCAGAATTAAGCCCACAATTCTCAAATTTTCTCATGAGGACATCATGGGATCCTAGATCAAAGGCCTTCTGGAAGTCAAGGTATACAATGTCAACCTGCTCTCTCATGTCCAGGTGGCGAGTTACCTGATCATAGAAAGCGATGAAGTTGGTAAGGCAAGACCTGCCTGCAATGAAGCCATGCTGGCTGTCTTTCAGAAACTTACCTTCTGCAAGCTTATCACAGATAGACTCCTTGATGAACTTTTATAGGATTTTCCCTAGGTTGGAAGTTAGGCTGATTGGCCTATAGGTACCCAGGTCCTCCCTCCTGCCCTTCTTGTGGATGGGCACAACTTTGTCGCTCTTGCTTTTGCCCCTATGTCAGCACAGGTAACACCCTCTCCTCCTGGGCACAGAAGCCAGAGACAAGCATTTACCCTTTGCAGGCAAGCCAAGTGTGGGTGGATGCTGTTTGGAAACCACACATGCAGGGACTTATTGAGAGCAGATAAAAGGGCCATGGGGGATGTCAAGCCCTTACCACTGAAGGGGACTCCATAGTGTATGCTGTATTGCAGTATGATGTTGTTCTATTTCTTCTCTGCTGTTCCTTTGCTCCCTGTCCTCACTTTCAGCAAAGGCAGGGCACACTAGCTTGTATGTTATGAAAGGGGCAGGTAAGGCAAAATTTTTCCATGAGAAAAGAGAGCAGAGGTGGATTTGGGTGTGACAAAGGGTTGGAGGGTTTTTTGGCAAAGGGCAGGGTATTTTGATGACCTTGCAACCTACAAACAAAGTGGTTAGGAAAAGGGATTACCACATCTTCTGCAAAACCAGAGTGGAGGATGGCATTCCATTAGTTACCATGGATACCTGAAGTGGACATGAATGAGGTGTGAATGAATGCTGACCTTTCAGATGCATCCACCCAAAGTCGCCAAACAGATCTAGCCCTGTCATTTATACAGAAATTGAATTGGGGTAACATAGGTTTCAGGTAAGTTTTTCATCCACAGAGAGCAAATCATTCATGTAAACTGGCTGTTCTTTGGGGATATTGTGCATTGTGATGCCAGTGACAATGTCCTAAAAACAATTTTTTTTAGAATTAATTAACTTTAAGATACTGCACACAATATGCATCTGGTGTAGGAAATTACCCCATGGGAACGTATGAAGGTTAAGGTACATAACAGAAAAATTAGAAGTACAGTCCACATCTCCAAAAACTGTTAAGAATTTTCTTCAGACATAACACAATAGGAGGGGACAGTTGATTTTCCAGTCACTCTGAGTCTGAAGCAAAATAAACAACAGTCTTTTTACTACAAGTCAAATTTCCCAATTGTCCTCATACAAAGCGAAGAAGAAGAAAGGAAACCAGAGCCCCTACAAGACTCCTGGACTAACTTTTTGCCAATGTGTCAGCACACTGGTGTGCTTAGATGGATCTAGGAGCAATTGCTTTCCACAAAATATTGCCCTTCTGTACCAGGGTATATCCAAACAGAAATGCAGACTGAATTAAAAGTGTAGCTTTTATGTACTCAGTAACAGGGCTGCTTCACCATAGTATAGCATGAAACACACTTAAGTATTTAAGGGGATTTATACACGTGCTGTGGGAGGGGGAGGAGGTGCTTTAATTAGAGTGGCTCCAAGAGCTGCTTTAATTAAAGCGCCCAGAGTTTCTCATATATCGGCATCCGGGCACTTCAAAATGGCTCGTTGAATGAGCTTGAGTTAAAGCGCCCTACCGCCATTTTGAAGTGTGAAGACATTGATACACAAAATGTTAGAGGTTGTTGGAGCATGGGAATTACCACACTCCTACTGATACATGAGACACTAGAGGCTGCATTGTAATTATAGCACTGTATAATTAAAGTGCTATAACACTACATTGGAACAGCCTTAATGTTCATGTTTAGGGGCTTAAATTCTTGAGTTACCTTAACTCCCAGCTTCCCCCCCACAAAAGTCTCATGCTTGGGAATTTTGCCTGGAACATATATATTTGGATAAATCAAAAATGATACCCTACTTCTCGAGTGTTAAAAAAAGTAACTCCATTTTACTGGCTCTAAGTTTTTTTTTATGGTTGAAAAACTAAGAATTGACAGTATAACATTTAAGCTATCACAAAATTCATTTTAGGAATCAAAAAGGTGAAAATGTCAATGTAAAGGGTAAACCTTGGAAAAAGTAACACACGCCATTTCAAAAGGGACTTTCAATGTAAGAGCTGCTCTAGCTATCACTCTGGCATAGTTGCACTGACATTGTAATGCCACATTATACTGCTCATTGATATTCTTACAGTTGTCAACCTACACACATCCTTTTTTTGAAAGGAAGGAGGCAGGTTTTTTATTAGAAGACGTTTGCTTACATTTTTTAAAATCAAGGATTCAAACATCTTTAAGGAGGAATGAAAAAGCACTGTAGAATACATGCACTTGCCCAAAAAGCCTCCTGCATTTCAGAAAAGATTCAAAACCTAACAGCATGCAAGCTACTCATGAAAGCTAGATTTCTCTGTAAAAATAACTTCCAAGTTTACTGCACCTTCTCTTTAAATGGAGATGTTCTGTCACTTCAGCACTCTCTTTTTCAGTTGAAAACTACTTAAAGAGTGAGCACTTCAGAGTGGTTTAACAGAGGGTTACACAAGGGAGGATAAAGAAAATGTGAAGATCTGACAGCTATAAAACCAAATATACTGTAGCTATGGAAATTCTGTCCAGATGCTCACTAGAGTTATTTTAATGACGGCTTGCTGTGGCATATGAAGCTCAAATCTGCTCCTGTAAATTAGTTACATTCTGTCTGCATACCAAGAGTGCACCTATCCTGTGCTGAGTTGCTGCAAAGTGTTACAGGAAAGCCTCCTGCAACATGCTCTCTACAGAAACTTCACTGTAGAACACAGTAAATTTCTTCCACCTAAACATAAAAATCATAAGAGAAATTCAATAGGTATTCAGAGTTAGGAAACCTAGCAAGTCCCAAGTAGCATTTGTATTAGTAAGCAAGATGGGTTACCTTAAAATTCATGAGCGGTGAGCTTCAGAAGATAAAAATTGGAGTTTGAAGGCTATTAAACTCAGGAATTTAAAAATGCTAGAATATGTATAACAACTACTTTGTGGTTTAATAGTATTTTTTTCAATACCAGCCCAAATTTTAAAAAAATGATCAAACACAAAGAATGCAAATAAAGGTTCATTTTTAAACCCCCAAAAGAGACATTTGACTTTTTGGCATAGGTTCAAGAAATTTTATTTTACCCAGTAACATTTACTTCTGACTGCTATTATAATAGTAGAACTGTAGCAAGAACTAAGTTCCTGTTGTTTCAAACATGCTCACTTTAAGCTGGATTCCTCATTATAACACTTGAAACTGTAAGAACTTTTTAAAACCAACAAAACAATGGGAACCTCTGTGCTAATTATTTTAGCTCCTGGCATCTTAAGCAATTAAACTTTACATAAATGGCAGTATGATTATTTATTTATTTGCTGATGTATATGCTGCCCTACCCAGCACAGGCTCAGTGTGGCGTACTGTTGCCCTGTGGGGTCAAGTCAACTCTCAGGATCTCAATATTGCACTGTTAGACAGGAGGGTGTGATATAATTGCACGTATACAAACACACAAACCAATTAGGTGCATACACACACATACTACCAACTCAGGCACACATCCAAACCAGCCTAGGCACATGCATACCTATCACCAATTCAAGCACATACACACCAAAAATTAGACAACAATCAGTTGTCAATACCCACGTACTCCGTACACATACACGGATCACTAATTCGTATATCACACACACGATGACATATATATATGTGTGTGTATATTCACCACTTAACACACATACCACCCACCTCCACATACACACAGCTGAGTTCTTAACATGGATGGTATGGTATGTATATATGTGTTTGGGGTACTTGGGATACCTGAGGGAAGGTTAAGGTGAGAGAGAAAGTGTAAGGAGTGAAAGTTGCTGGATCCGGGATTAGAACTGGTAGACTAGAGAGAAGATGGGCTGAGGAACTGAGGCTTGGGGGTACTTAAGGTCAAGTGGCCCCAGGGTTACTCAAGGTCACTGGTACAAGGGAAAATGCCTGGTGGCGAGGAGACAGCCAGGAAAGAAACTGAGGCAGAAATGTGGGAGTTTGGGAATGGAAACTAAGGCAGACAGCTGGGAGTTCAGGGGGCAGAAAAGTGGTGGCAAGGAGGGAACAGTCAGAAAACAGACAAAAACCCAACTTGGGGTTTCAAAATAACAGCTTCATTAAACAAACAACACACTACACAGCCCCATGAAGTTATTAGTTCACACACACACACACACACACACACACACACACACACACACACACACACACACACACACACACACACACACACACACAATATCAGCAGGAGAAAGAGACTCAGTGGAAGGGCTGGAGTCCAGTTAGGGAAGAGAAACAGAGTCCAAGACCTTGGTTGAAGAGAGGGTGGGTGTGATCACTACCTATCCAGGCTGGAAAGGGGTCTTTGTCCAGCAGGTGTTGTCCAGAGCGGGGTCGCGGGCAGGGCCTCTGGGTGGATAGGTGGTGTGGCATAGTGCTGGTCCAGATGGAGAGGGCATCCCAAAGAGTCAGTCTTCACTACCCCTTTTTATGGGGCAGACTACCTCTGATATCCTATGGGGAGGGCCTGTCCAGGCAAGGTCAGTCTTGTCCCAGGGGGCTCCAGATGTCCTTATTGAGCATGTGCAGCTTTGGCATAATGGTGGGTTGCCTCATCTTTTGTTTCTTAAATGCTGAGGGTGGTTCCAAGGGTTGGGTTGTTGGTCCAGGTATTGGTGTTGATGGTTCGGTCATTCAGAAGGAGCTATTTTTAGACCTATTGCCATTGTCTCTCAAGCACCCTCATTCATACCCATTCATTCAGGAACCAATTACACAGGAGGGGTAGGTATGAGTCATCGGTTACACAACAGGGCATGGGGACAAGATGGATACTTGACAAACAAAATGGAAACTTGACCTGACTTATGCTAGCTTACATATGTAGGCCTAAATCATATAGTACCAGTAAAACAGTAATATAGAACAGTAACAATCAATATAAACATAAGAATTATACAATATAAAGAAGGAGAAAAAACAAAACAAATACAACTTGCTATCCAAATAAAACTCTGAAGCTTATTCTGTCTTAGCTCACTTACACTTATCTATAGGGAATAGAGAGGGAGAGAAAATTCAGAACTGGTTGGGGAAGGGGAGGGATTGCATTTTAAAATTAAAAAAGAAAGAAAAACTGTGGGTTTTGCTACAATACAATAAGGGGAAAAACAGCTTATAAAAAGGACAATGACCACTTTAGGAATAAAAGTTAAATCATATCTAATGTAGTTCATTACATTATTTCTTTTCTACTCATCTGAATGAATTGTTCAAGGTGTCACCTTTAGAGTTTCTGTCAGAACAGTGAGTACAGCTAGGATACACAGCATATTATACATTGAGTGAATGACAGTTTACTGAGATGAGACATAGCCTCCACCTTCCATTTAAGACAACTGAAGATAATGGAACACCAACAGAGGTGGATGCACAGCCATTCAGAAGGATGAATCCTCTGGATGGAGGGACTTCAACTGAGTATTGTCTGGGACAGAATGTTTGACAGTCATAAAGCAGCACAGGTGAAGGAGACTGCACAAAGAAATAGAATGGAGGACACTTCAGAATAACATCTTCACGTGGAGCCCCAGGAGAAACAAAACTGGCTCTTGGGTTGGCTCGTGGCTGAACAAAGTTTCAAACTATGACCAAAGAAACTATCTCAAGTGTTGGGTTCTTCCTTTGGACACACACACTTTCTCTCTCTTACACTTGTACATGCACAGACACACAACTTCACATATTACAGGGAATTAATAGTTTTGTACCAGAGATAACTCCACTCCCATTACCAGTTTTTCTGAAAACTGGAATAAACTACCAGACTCTGAATTGTGCCTCATTGCTTGCGTTTAAAATGATATTGATACAGGATAGGTTAAATAATGATCAATGCCCTTGCTCAGAATAGTTCAGGTAAAAATCAGTATGTCAGTTTTGAGCCAACCGGTACCTTAGAAGTGTTAAGAAGAATTTTAACCAAAGGCATTTGTCCATAACTGTGGCATATTAACTTATGGTATTCATTGTAGAATCACATGTGGTGTGGACATTGTTTGGGATCTATTTCAAAGGCTTGGACAAGTCATTTGACAACAGACTTGAAGGACACAATCAGAGGGGGTGTGGTGGTACAGTTTCACCCCCACTTTCCAAAGTGTTGCTTCACAGCTCTGGTTTTCCATAGCCCTGGACACATGGATCCCCTGCATAGCATGAACTATGCTCTGGAAACAGCAGATGGAGTACTTTTAAGCCCCCAAACAGGTAGTACTACCCCCACTGCTTTTAGCAACCCCTCGCTTTCCCTCCCCTCCCTTTCCCTCTCTTACATTCTCTATTTACTTCTCGAGGAACAGGAAAGGGAGACGTTCCTCCCCCTGCTGCTGGCCACAGCTGACTTGGGAATGGAGGAGACTCCAGTGCAGCTTCTACCCCACTCTATCCATGGTAGTGGGAGCTCTTGTGCTGGGAACTGGACCTAGCTGGAGACAGTGGGAGCAACAGGCAGGTTCTCCCTCACTGCCCAGTGCCCCCAGGTGACCTGTGTCAGCCTGGGAACAGGCACAGGGGTGGAGGGAGCCCATCTGCTACCATCACTGTCCCCAGCCAAGCCTGATTCTCCTGTGCAGCCACTCCTTGCAGTCTCAGCTGGATCAGGGAAGCTGGGACAGAGGCAGTGGCAGGCAAGTCTCCCCCTTCTGAACCCAGAGGCATTAAGTAGATAGGGTTAGGGGGAATGGGAGGGGACAGGCCACCGAGCATGGAGGGGAAGGGAAGTGATGTGGAGGGTGGGAGTGGGGAGAAGTCTTACCTGATTCAGGACCTAAAAAAAGTCCCTGGCTGCTGTTCCCAGGCTGTGGTCTGTCCTCCCACATCTGGCAGGAAGTGGGGCAAGGACTGGAAGTGTGAGTGCGGCCATCCCTGCAGTGATGATCACTACCCCTGCAATCCCCTTTTGAAAATCTTGGACCTGCCTACGTAAGATTTTATCCCTCACTGCCCAGTGAGGGATACTTTATCTATTTAAGCATGTAAATGGCACCATGTTTATGCTCTATGTTCAAGATGCTAAAAACCACACTTTTGTGAGGTATCTTTCTCTTTGCCTTAAGACTAAGTCACAAAGAGCACTATGAAGGAACATAACCTACCCATCCTTTGAAGTAACGGCTTTCCAAGGGCTTGAGCAGGGCAAAATAGGTTTGCACTGGACATGACGCCCTTAAAGCAAAAAAAAAAGTCCTTAATCACAATGCCTTAAGTTCACCCATTTGTTAAATAGGAACCTACCCTCCACCCCAAGGTCACTGGGGTAGTTCATAAAGTATTTTTTAAATCAAAAGATGAAGAAGAGCTAAGGATTATTGTAAGAATTCTTAGCCTGGGCTCATCCTAAATCTTGTACACATCACTTCAGAAACTGTTAGGACTTCTAAGGTCTGATTTTTAGGACTTCTAAAGTAGTCCACCACTATTTCAGTTTGGTCACCCCTTCTTCACTTTTCTCCCTTTCAGGTTTCAGGCCTAAAATTCCAGCCAAGCTTCTGTGAACTATTTATACTTGTGTATGGGCCAAGCAATTAACAATTAGCAAAAACACACATACAGTTCCCTTTATCTCTCAAGTTGATATTTCAGCTAACATTTTGTTTACATGCCAGAATTTTCAAAAGATGAGCCACAGTAAAGTTTTTATGGACCTATCATTATTATTAACTCTAAAGGTGTTTCCATTTCAATAACAGTCCACACTGGAGCCAGACCCAGTGCTTTTACACAAGTCTCCTCAAGTTGACTGCCCATTAAATTGGCATGCCATTAGAACTAAAGTGAGAAAAGAAAAAAAAAATGATGATGCTACTTGCAGTCCAGTCCTTAAAAAGGAAAGTTCCTGTAAATATCCATCAATGTGGCCTTTGGCAAATGTTCTTGGACTGATGTAAGAGGCAGAGGCAAATAGAGTTGGTGATGTTTAGCTGTGTTATTTTATTTTTTTTAAAGAAACACAAGGGTCAAAGACATCATGCCAACTAGGGCTGATGAGAAAGAACCAATAAAATTTCACTCCCTATAAAAGTACAAATGTTGCAAATAAATATAAACAAACCATGGAAAATCCAACTAACCTGTTGCATGGAGGGGCACACAAAAGAGTGGGATTTACAGTATGCACACTTCCCTGAGCTGTGACTCTCCAATAGGGTAGAATCACAAAAAGCTACATATTTGATCCCCTACAACTCCACAGCCAGCAGCAAAGACTTTCTTGCCTCAGCTCCCTTACAACTTCCCAGCCCACATTCTGGTCATTAAAGAATAATCTGTAAAGAATAATTAATTGAGACTTAGAAGCTGAAAATATTTTTAAGTCTCTGAATTCAATGTAATAATGCCTTCTGCATGGTTGTTTCAAAGCCCGCTGCTGGGGCAGAGATAAAATGCAGGAATTATCATAGAATCATAGAAAGCTAGGGTTGGAAGGGACCGCAGGAGGTCATCTAGTCCAACCTCCTGGTCAAAGCAGAACCATCCCCAAAATAGATCATCCCAGACAAGGCTTTGTCTAGCCAGGTCTTAAAAACCGCCAAGAATGGAGAGTGCACAACCCCTCTGGGTAACCTGCTCCAGTGTTTTACTATTTTTGGACCTGGGTGGAAGCCTCAATGGTAAGCAGTCTTGAGTGGACAGAAACCTCACAGGTGCAAGCAGAGGCAGTTTCAGGCTTCTGGCATTGCAACGTCAGCCAGCCATTTCCCTGGGTCTTTTAATCTGCCTTCTTTCTCTTAATGCCTTTCTTCCAAGGACACCTTCCCTAGCGAACTTGCCTGAAAGCTGGTCTGTTTACTGCTCATTGGCCCCAAAGGGTTTCTTTTTTCCTGCTTCCTCACAGTAAGCTGAAAGGCTCTCCCCTCAAAAGGAGAGGGAGCAACTGACCTGCAAACTGTCTACACACTGTTTACTCTGTTTGTAGCCACTGGTTGTTAGCTCCCGGTCACTCAGGGAGTTCCCTTTTATACCTTGATGGACCTGGACTGGCTCCACCCCCTCATTAGGGCTTCTGTCAGACACAGGAAGCAATCACTCGGCAATCAGCAATCACTCAGCTAGCAACACACTCAGCTTTCCCAAACACATATAGCCTACCAGACAAACACTCATCAAGCCAAAGGCACTGGCAGCTCTGGATCACTTACCTTCCCTGGGCAGGATCTGGTGATGTGCATCTCTTTCCCTGGTGCCTACCTTCTCTTCTCCTTCCTCCTCTTGCTCCCAGCAAACTGCCTGCAAACTGCTTACCCTGGTTACAATTATAAATTGGGGCACTTATGTTTTTCCTTACTTGAAGCAATTAAAATTTACCTCCACCTGCATTGTTTATAACTGCCAATATTATAGCCTAAATAATAATAGATAAAACAGTTCTTTCCAAGCTCCAATTTTCTCATCTTTTCACTTTCTGATTAAAGTTTCCAAACTAGCATTTTGCTTAAAGCCATTTCCCTCACCCTCACCAAATATAAGTAAAAGTATCTTCCTAGTTTTGAGAAAAGAACTATTAAATACAGTATCTCTGATTACATAGAAGGGGCAGAGATTTATTATGGTAGTGCATACAGCCTCTACTATGAATTGTACAGGCCCCTATCCCCCCATACATATTAAGATACAATCAGCAAAGACAATATAGTAAGTCCTTTGGAGAAGAGGCTAAAAAGAAGGGAGAGAAAACAGACAAAGAGATTGCGTGGCTTACCCAAGGTCATAGAGCAGGTGAATGACCGAGTCCAAAACAGAACATAGATTCTCCCAACTAACAGCCCAGTGTCCTTTGGAATACAAAATGTTTGCACACACAATAACAGATGCAAATGACGAATTGTAAACTTTATTCTATATAGCAGTCATAGGGTATCATGGTGAATTCCATTTATTACAATACTAGGATTCCCTGAATGGTAACCTTGTCACTGCCTTTACTTTCTATGGTATTGGGGCCACACAACAATACTGACATATTTCTGTACCACATCAATAAGGAAACTGCAAATGCCACCGAACTACCATGAGTGTGGTTTCTTCAGACAAGTATCATGCAAGGGTTTGATCTATTTCAAAAGTTGGCTAGGTGCCTTAAAGTATATCACTTTCCTATTATCCACAGTGTTTTAATCCCAGTGTTTAATCACCCATAATAATATTTACTGTGGTATTGTATCTTAGGTCTATTACTGCAGTATTCATTCCATAATAAATGTCTCTTTTATAGTAGTATGGCCAGTGGCAATAATAGTATAAGTTTTTAATACACAGATTTCTCTCAATGCATTTAGACTCAAGAGTCATCAGGACACCAATTTAGAATTCACTCTGCAATCAATACTTTATTTTATTTTAATGGCCTTGCTTCAAAACAACTCACTCATGTCTCCGTATTTTTATTGTAAGTCTGCAAAGCATGGCCTCTTCTTTCAAAAGACACCACAACAGCAACATTTTACTTCCCCAGTCCCTGATTAGATATAGTTTTAAAACTGAAGGAATGAACAATGACAACAGCCCTTATTCTATGTAAAACCTTAAAAATGCAAAGTGGAAATAGTCCAGGTATCGCTTTCAATTACATCAGTAGCTCAATTACTTCAATAGAACTCCATGCATAGAAAGCCCCCTTTCTGCCCAGGCATCTTCTCTATGGGTTTACAAATTAGGCCCACAACAAATTGATCCATTTTCATAAGTTAAATATGAAGTCTATGTTACTTTTTAGCACAGGATCCTTTTATATAACACAGATTATGAACAGCTTAATAAAAAATTACTCTATTAACAGGATTGCCTCAAGAGAGTGTGCTGATTGGTATAACAGGACAACTGGGAAAGTCAGGAGTTTGCTTTATTTCATATATTTCTTAGAAATTAGGGGCTGGAAGGGACTTCAAGAGATCATTGGGTCCAGCCCCCCTTCCCTGATAGGCGGGAAGTCAGCTGGGATCATGTGACCCCAACAAGCAATAAATCCAGCTGTTTTTTGAAGGAGTCCAGAGTAGGTGCCTGTAACGACCTCTGGGAGGAGTTTGTTCCAGACCCTGGACACACGCACCATAAAGAACTTTTTTCTTATATCCAGTCTAAATCGGGCTTCCTGGAGTTCATGGCCATTAGACCTTGTTATCCCTTGGGGAGCTCAGGTGAACAGATGTTCTCCCAGGTCCTGATCTACCCCTCTTATGAAGTTGTAGGCCACCACCAAGTCCCTCCTGAGCCTTCTCTACTTCAGACTGAAGAGTCCCAAGTTCCTCAGCTTCTCCTCATACAGTCTTCCCTCCAGGCCTTGGATCATATGAGTGGCTCTCCTCTGGACTCTCTCAAGCTTCTCCACATCTTTCCTGAAGTGGGGGGCCCAATACTGGATGCAGTACTGCATCTGCAGTCTCACCAGGGCCAAGTAGAGCGGGAGGATAACTTTCCCGGTTTTGCTTGAGATGCATCAGTGGATACACACCAGAGTTTGGTTAGCTTTGCCTGCCACCACATCACATTGGTGGCTCATATTCATCTTGTGGTCAATCAAGACCCCCAAGTCCCTTTTGGTCATGGTGCTAGCAAGCATAGCACTGCTGAGCCTGTATATAAGCTGAGGGTTCTTCCTACCGAGGTGCAGGACCTTGCACTTCTCTGCATTGAAGACCATCCGGTTTTGGGCGGCCCACCTTGAGAGTGTGTCCAAGTCAGCCTGTATTCCCAGCCTGTCCTGCAGTGTGACGGCCCTCCCCCATTATTTGGTATCATCCTTCAACTTGGCCAGTTCACATCTGACTCTGGAATCTAGATCATTGATGAACATGTTAAAGAGCACTGGCCCAAGTACCGAGCCCTGAGGGACTCCACTGGTCACCCTGCACCACGTTGATTAGCTCCCTTCAACCAGTACTCTTTGGGTCTGACCCTATAGCCAGTTGCCTAGCCATTGGACTGTATGATGATCAAAGCCACAGTTCCCTAGCTTAACCATGAGGACATCATGGGGAACTAGGTCAAAGGCCTTCTTGAAGTCCAGATAAATAATGTACACATCATCTCCCTTGTCCAGGGCACATGTTACATGTCATAGAAGGAGATGAGGTTGGTCAGGCAAGACCTGCCAGTCACAAAGCCATGTTGACTGGCATTCAGAAGCTTGCCTTCTGTTATTCTGGCATTGATGGATCCCTTGACAATTTTCTCCAGGATTTTTCCTGGGATGGATGTCAGACTGGTCTATAATTCCCCAGGTCATCCCTCCTCCCTTTCTTATAAATAGGGACCACGCTGGCTCTTTTCCAGTCATCTGGGACCTCACCTGAATGCCACAGTTTCTCAAATATCCCTGCCAAAGGGGATGCAATGATGTCTGCCAGCTCTTTCAAGACCCTTGGGTACATTCCATCTGGGCCTGTGGACTTGTGAATGCCCAGTTTCTCAAGGTTCCCTCACCTGATCCACATTGATTTGGGGCCTGCCACCCACTCCCAAATTGGTTTGTGCTGTTTCTGGCAGTGTGATCCTCATGGAAGGGTAGAAAACTGATGCAAAAAAGTCATTTAGGAAATTGGCCCATTCTTGAGCATCTGATGTCAGTTGCCTCGTTCGTTCTCTCAGGGGCCCTATACTGTCCTTGTTCTTTTTCCTACTTCCCACATATCTAAAGAAGGACTTTTTGTTGTCCTTGATCCCTGTAGTTGGTCCAAGTTTGATTTCTACCTTGGAATTTCTTGACCGCTCTCTGCAGGTGTGGGCAATTGCGGAGTAATCCTCTTGGTAATATTTCCTGTTTTCCAGCTGGTGGTCTTTTGAGCTTAATGAGGTCCAATAGTTCCTTATTTAGCCATAGTGGCTTCCTTGCTCATTGACTGCATTTCTTGCGAGAAGGGATGGCTTTGCCCTGCACTTCAAGAATTATGTTTTTGAGTGATGACCATTCCTCATGTACTTCCTTTTCTGGAATTGCCATCAAACAACTGTGTACTGCATGTCTGTCTTATGTACACATGATTCCAACAAAGTGCTAATACATCTTCATTTTGTATAAATAAATGAAAACCTGCCTGCAGCTGCTGAGCCACGCCGTGCCCTTCCCCACCGCCCCTTCCCTAGCCCCAGCCTCCCTCCCTCTGTCCCTCACAGCCGTGGAAATGTATCCCTATTTGTTACCTTATAAACTGGGTTCCCTATATGCAAATGTCAATTATGCACAGTTTCCCAGGAATGCATGTAGCACATAAAGCAAGGGATACCTGCAGTATCACATAGATTAAGAGCATCGTTTCTACAAAGATACAAACTATGATATTTAGTGTCCATACTGTAATTTTTTTCTTGTTGTTAACTTTCAGTCAGAAAAAAATAGAAACTCCTAAATATGAACATGGCAATGGGGAAAACCAAAGAGATAAAACCTACTTCAAATTAAGGAAAGGACTCTTCATTCTCTAATGTTATATGCTTCTTGTTCATCTGAAAAGTGAGGTGGGGCCCATTAAAATGGTCTACCAAATAGTTACTTAAAAGTTACTGGAGTTTTTAAATATGGTATTAACGCATATATTCCACTGCGAGTTCACTTACATCTCAACTGTTTAAGAACCAAAATGTTTGTCTTTGTTTGTACTTGTATTGTACATACACGCACGGTCTTCCCTTACACTCTGCACCATGAACATTCAGGGAAGCGTACACTTCACAATCCTCCGTGTCTTCTTTGTGACTCAATCCGAGAGCATATGGGACTCAGTGAAAGATGGGAATGAGAATGGATTAAAGTCAATGTGCCATGAAGTAGCTCTATTAGTGGTAAATAACATCATCTTGTTCCTTCAGGTCTCTCATCAAAGGCTTTTAAAAAACTTGCATTGCCACAGGAGGTAGGTAAGGTTCCCCTGTGGATTGAGATTTGGCTAAAAGATAGGAAGCAAAGTATAGGGCTAAATGGTCACTTTTCAGGATGGAGGTCAAAAGTGTGGTTCTGCGGTGATCATACTGGGCCCAATTTTGTTCAACATTTTCATCAATGACCTGGAAATGGGGGTACAGAGTGAAGTCTTCAAGGTTGCAGATGATACCAAATAATTCTGGGTAGTCAAGTCCTAAACTGATGGATAGGAGCTTCAGAAAGGTCTCACCAAGCTAAGTGAGTAAGTAAAGAATGGCAGATGAACTTCAATGTTCATAGATTCATAGGTGTTAGGGTCGGAAGGGACCTCAATAGATCATCGAGTCCGACCCCCTGCATAAGCAGGAAAGA
>NW_005842218.1:1508019-1508280 GCF_000455745.1 Alligator sinensis
CTGCCCAGCGCCCGATAGAGGGGAAGTATCCCCTCCTTGGACCTATTCGTCATGCATCTGCTGATGCACGATAAAGTGCCATTGGCTTTTTTGATGGCTTCGTCATACTGCCGACTCATGTTCATCTTGGAGTCCACTAGGACTCCAAGATCCCTTTCCACTTCCGTGCCACCCAGCAGGTCATTCCCTAGGCTGTAGGTGTGCTGGACATTTTTCCTCCCTAGGTGCAGCACTTTGCATTTCTCCTTGTTGAACCGCATT
>NW_005842218.1:1508335-1508556 GCF_000455745.1 Alligator sinensis
AACCCTGTGGGACCCCACTTCCCACACCCTTCCTGGTCGAAACCGACCCATCCACCATGACTCTCTGGGTGCGACCCTCCAGCCAATTCGCCACCCACCAGACTGTGTAGTCATCCAAGTCACAGCCTCTTAACTTGTTCACCAGTATGGGGTGGGATACCGTATCGAAGGCCTTCCTGAAGTCTAAGTATACGACATCCACCCCTACTCCTGCGTCCAGG
>NW_005842218.1:1508798-1520215 GCF_000455745.1 Alligator sinensis
CACGAGCTTTCAAATATTCCCGCCAGTGGCTCTGCAATGATGTCGGCCAGTGCCTTCAGCACCCTCGGATGGAGCTCATCCGGGCCTGCCGACTTAAAGGCATCCAGTTCTTCCAAATGACTCTGCACCATCTCAGGGTCTACGCATGGTAGTCTGGCGCCTTGCTGCTGCCTCTCTACAACCCCAGTGAGAGACTGTTGACAAGTGCAAAGTAATGCACCTGGGGAAAAATAACCTTAACTAGTAAACAATGCTATAGTTGCCATACCGGGAGAGATTACAAAGGTTAGGACTCTTCAGTTTGGAATGGAGAAGGTTGAAGGGAGATATGAGAGAGGTATAAAATCATGAAGGGTGTGGACCAAGTGAAAAAGGAACTGTCATTTACCAAATCCCAGAATAGTAGAATTAAGGAACACCCACTGAAATTGGTAGGTTACAGGTTTAAAAGTTACAAGAAAAAAGTATTTTTGTATGTAACATCATCAGGAATCGGAGTTTTCTGTTTCCCACAGAAAAACGCGGCTTTTTCCCTTTGAAGGAAAAAAAGGCAGATTTTTCCCTTTGAGGCAGGAAAATGTAGGTTTCTCTCTTTGCCCAGTCCCTGAGCCCCAGTCCAGTGTTTCCCTGGAAGGGCATGAGGATTGCTGGGGTCTGGGCACAGGTGAAGGGAGCAGAACAGAAGAGGCCAGCACTGCTCAGAGCCCCAAAGCAGCAGGTAGAACAACTGCAGCTAGATCCATGGCCTGGTATGGTGGGATGCGGGGGGAGCTGCTGCCAGGAAGGAGCAAGTGGGAGCAGGCAGGGCTAGCAGGGCTATGGTTTGGGAGTGAGGGGCAACAGCAGGGACAGGGCACCAGCATAAGTGCTACTCAGTATGGCTGTTCGAAGCTTTGGGTGGTTATTTGATATGGAGGAGATTTGACCCAATTTGGTGGCTGAATCTCTGAATCTGAATTGAATCAGGGAACCAATTTAAAGGTCTGACTCAATTCAAAGTTCTTTGGAAAAGATTTGGAGAGCTTTGATGATTTGGACAGTCTACAGTGGCTGCAGCAGGGAGCTGAAGCTGACTCTGAGCTGGTAAGTACTAGAAGCAAGGGAGGGGAGGCTGGGGAGGGGACCATGGGGGGACCCCTGCCAGCCCCCCAGACCCCCCAGCTCCCCCAGACCCTTGCCCATTCCCCCAGCCTCCCCATGGCTTCCCCCACCTGCCCCAACTCCATGCCCTTTAAAGAAAAGCCCCTGTGCTCATCGGGTGCTGCTGGGTGGGGAGGGGGGCAATCCCCACTGCCCCCTGCTCCCCCATGGGTGCCCCACCTGGGCCAGCTCTGGCCCTTTAAAAAAAAAAAAACCAAACCAAGAAATGCCCCGGGACTCACCACTCCTACAATGGCCTCAGGGCTTTGAGGGCTCGTGCAGAGCTCCCCACATGGTGTGGGGCAAGGCAGGGGCAATGAGGATCATCCCCCACCAGCAAGAGCGGTGAGTCAGTGCGGGGAGGGTCATTTTTTTTTCTTAAAGGGCCGGAGCAGGCACAGGCGGGACACCCGTGGTGGTGGGGGGGCACAGCTGGGATTGCCCCCCACCTGGCAGCACCCACTGAGTCAGGGCTTTTATTTTAACAAGTACCAGGGAGCGGAGGCGGCTGGGGCAGCCATTGCTGGGCTGGGAGAGCGGGCAGGGCATGGGCCTGGCTGATTCAGAGATTTGGCAGCAGCAACCAAATCTCCAAATCAGATTCAGCTGAATTGAATCGGGACAAGGATTTCAAACACGAATTGAATCGGGACAGTGATTCAAATCACCGAATTGAATCACTGTCCCCCGAATCGGCTGTATCCGAAGTGAATACTAGCCGCTTCACAGAGGTCTATTGCTCAGCTAGACAGCTGGACCAGCATCTGGCTGGGCGAAGAGGGCAGGGAGAGCTATGATTTTTTATGTTAATAAAACCAAAATCAAGCACCAAAATATATACGTATTTAGAATGTATTTTATTATACTGATAGATGCACTGATAGGCTTCTAAATTGCTTTTAAATTGTAAATATATCAATAAAACATATTTATCTGATAGATATATATATAGTGGTCTTTCAATTTAACCACAGAAAAATGGAGATTTGGAGCTTTTAATCAGAGAATTTTTTGGATTTCTTTTATCAGAGAATTTTGGATTTTTAAACAGAGAAAAGCAGGATCTCTGCACATTGTGGAATTCATTGCCACAGTAGGCAGTAGAGGCAGATAGCATAGTGAGGTTCAAAAAGGGACTACAGAAATTCATGGATGATGGATCTATAAATGACTACTGAATAGAATGGTTGGAGATGTTTCCTCTGGTAGCTCTAAAACAATAACAATGGATGCCTGGGACAGTACTGAATAGGGGATATATCACCCTAGATATATTCAATTCAGTGCTCTCCGGCTATACCGTCCACTTGTGCCACTATCAGAGACAAGATACTGGGCTGAATGGACCATTGTTCTGAGCCAGTGTGGCACTTCTTATGTTCTTATGTAAAGGTGAACACTGAAAAGCCACAAGCTAGGGAAGCACTGGGTCTCACAAAGAAAAAAGAAGGACCTGAGATTAAAAACAAACCAAACAAAAAAACAAGAAGGGAAGAAATTCACTTGCATGAAGGAAAAAAAGATAAAGGAAAGGCAAGTTCTAACTCAATCAGGGTCAGATGGCAGAAGCTCCAATCTGAGACAACTCAATAGACAAGAGCTATGGACCACTAAGCATACGTCTTACTAACCATAGTGCGGAGGATGAGAAGAGGCAGGCCCCATATTCAGCATTCAGATACTTTGAGGGTGATGGGTATCCAAGTCTGAGAACTTGAAGTGCATATCAACCACACTGCTAAATAAGCCTGCAATCAAACGTGTGAAAGAAAACCCTTTCTGTCCCAATCCCCGTTACTAGCACATTTACAATTGCAATCTGCCTTCCACTGCTTGAAGTCCATTCAAACCCAAAGGCAAGTGTTTTTATCATTACATTCAAGCATCTGAAGTTGTTTGTTGTCACTGACTTTTAATCATTCTGTTTGGGTTGATGCAATAATTTATTCACAGACAGTATCATATCCAATATGACTAAGCACCAAAGTCGAAGAAACACAGTCATAGATCCATAGATCAAGGAGCTCTCAGATAATAGGGAAGGATTGTATTCCAATCCATCTTGACAAACATATTTGATGACTGTAAAGCACTTTGAATGTTTGGTGCCTTCTAATGGATCCTGAGAATATGTTCACTGAATAATACATGTACAAGTTTAACAGAGCTCTAGCCCAATCAAAAAGACATCATTGTTATAAGAGTCCTGATAAGAGACAGAAAAAAAATTTCTGAAATCAAATCTGATGCAGATAGAAGGAAACACACTGATAGAATCTATAACCAAGTGAATAGTTGCAAGAACAATGCAGGCTCAGTTAATGAAGTAAATCAATTCTCTCTAAAAGAATCTACCGAGCCAGCAAGGGTCACTGAGGCACATTTACACATAGCTGGCAGAAGTGAGGAGATAATGTGTGATGCCAGCCTTTACACAGGTTAGCTTTTTGTGCTTCTTCTCTGCCAGTAGACATGACTCCACAGCTAGTGCAGAAGCCAAGGCAAATGCTAGCTACTTAATTTTTTGAAAGATATGCAGCAGCCAAAGTACTCACAGGTATATACAAAGTCAGTACTGTGGCTGATCCCCTAGCAGACTGAAGAGGTTCCTTGCACCCTCATCACTCCTGTAAACAGCCCACAAGCCCACCATACAGTCTTCTAGAAAAACTCTGAGCATGTCCAACATGTCCATGCAAGGTTGTTTTGGGACAGCAGAATATACTCTTCCTGCGTTCAGGCCACTGCTGCCTTTTTTTCTGGCTTCTGCTGCCACCTGGCAGAAGACATGTATGTGCAAGATAAGATATATGCAAAGATATGTATGTGTAAACATGCCCATGACTTCACCTGTTTGCTAAAGCCTCTTCAGCAGCTTACCCTGAGTATAATTATAAACTTCATCTGACTGGATGCATGTGACAAAGTGATCAACAAGGCTAACTGCACTTTATCATGCATTAGCAGATGCATGAACAACAGATTCAGGGAGGTGATGCTTCCCCTCTATGTGGCACTCGTTAGGCCGCAGTTGGAGTACTGTGTCCAGTTTTGGGCACCACACTTCAACAGGGATGCGGAGAATCTTGAGAGGGTCCAGAGAAGGGCCACTCACATGGTCAGAGGCCTGCAGGCAAGGCCCCATGAGAAGAGACTGAGGGACCTAGATCTCTTCAGCCTTCTCAAGAGAAGGCTGAGAGGTGATATTGTGGCTGCCTATAAATTCATCAAGAGAGGGCAGCAGGGAATAGGAGATGCTCTGTTTATTAAGACACCCCCTGGAGTAACTAGAAACAATGGCCACAAATTAACAGACAGCAGGTTTAGGTTGGACATTAGAAAGAACTTATTCACAGTAAGGGTTGCCAGAATCTGGAATGGGCTTCCAAGGGAGGTGGTGCTCTCCCCTACCTTGGGGGTCTTCAAGAGGAGACTGGACAAGCACCTGGCTGGGGTCATCTGACGCCAGTCCTCTTTCCTGCTCAGGGCAGGGGGTCAGACTCGATGATCTACTGAGGTCCCCTTTGACCCTAATATCTATGACTCTATATCACTTTGACAGAAAATGTCCTCACTGAGGTTCTAGGCAGTCAGCAGCAGTTCTTATCTGTTGCTCTCTGACAGAAGCTACAACCATTGAGGCACTGAATGTCTGGAATTGGTCTGGCCTTTGGATTTTGTCTCAATGGCCTGAAAGGGGGATGGGTAGGTCTTGGGTAGTCTCCACTCCTCCATACTCTTGCCTAGACATGTGTCGAAGGTCTTGGTGTGATGGTCATAGGACTCTGTATAAGCAGATACATCAGGCACCTCTTACACATACCCCTTGATCCAGAGGATCAATGGTTGCTTAGTTCAGTAGCTGATGCCCCTCCCCCCCGGCTGCACTTTATGCCCTTTCTCAACAGTTGAAGGAGATCCATGCCAAGCCATGCCAAACCCTTGAATCCACACAGATGTGCATGTCATTCGCTAGCTTCTCTATGGTAGTTGCTGTCTTCCAAGAAAATTTCTGTATGGAGAAAGACCCCAGTGTGGACAAGTCCACAGTATGTTAAGTTCTTTGGAAGAAAGATGTCATTTTTCATTAGTATATTATTTTCCAACAAGAGCTCATAAAAATCCAGTCCCATCTAAACTACTGCCTCAGTCTTCACCTTCATATTACCTGAATCTGACATCCAAGTGTCATTTACATGGTGTTAAAGAATGCAGAAAAATATCCAAGTTGAGCTTAAGTTACACTGCCAAAACAGTTATAAATGCACATAACATTTTCAGAAGTTAAAAGCACTGCAACATTACACTGGTGCTTTAATGTGCAGCAGTAGCTTATTTTACTACACATTAAAGAGTGATGTAAAAAATTGTGCAATTATGTCAATGTGCACTAAAATAGGCTACTGTGCAACATCAATTAGAAACCATGTGCATTTGTTACTGTGCATTAAGGCAGACTAATGTGCATTTGTTTAGGACCTCAGGGAACTTTAACACATGATTTGGGGGTGGGTTAGGTGGCACTTGAATTAGACTCCAAGAGGCACTCTAATTAAAGCTTTGCCACATCTTATGTATCAGTGTCCCCACGCTTAAAAATGGTAGCAGGGGCACTTGAACTACAGCTTATTCAATAAGTTTTAGTTCAAGCACCCCCACTGCCATTTTTAAGCGTGGGGACACTGATACATGAGATTCAGAAGGCTGCTAGACTGCAGTAATTACCACGCTCCCGCAGACTCGATTAATTGAGTCTTCTCTGATGCGCTGGAATTCCAGTGTGTTGAAGTAGCCTCCATGCTCATGTATAGGCACCCTCACATTGGAGGTACAAAATTTAATGTGCATTAAGAAAAGTGTCTCAATGCACATGCAAACACACCCACTAAGTACTAATATTATGCAAAAAAAAAAAAGTAATGTGCATAAACACTAGGAACGCATCTCCAAGTGCCATGGTCACAATGTTTTTTAAATCTAGGTTTCTATTTATTCACAGATGAGATGCAGCAGTGACATCAACAATTCAAGCTTCTCTTCTGGACTCTATTAATGTTTCTCAAAGCTCTTTAGATTCTGACTTTTGATTCTTTTTTGATACAGCCTGATGATTAGCAACTGAAAAACCTCCATGTCATTTTTTACAATACATTTGAAAACTAGTTGTGTAACTGTGGTGGTGCTTTATGTTTTTCTGCTTTGTGAAAGTTGGATAGCTTTTCAATCATTTCTCAAATAGAAGTTTAAGTGCAAAGGATTGTCTCCAGGTTTGTCAGAGTAACCAGACAAATGAATTTACTTTTCTGCTTGTTTTTCTCTGACTTTCATAGCAATTCCTTTACCTAGAATTTAAACATGAAAAACTTTGTCTCTTCCTGACTCATTTTTTCTTTCTATTTGAATTATCAGGGACATTCTCTTTCAATTCTTACAGTCCAGTTCTTAGTGAGGTCAGACACAGAACTGTCTTCATTCCCTTTCAAAGTAGAAGAAAATCCTGGGCTGTGAGCTAAACAATTGCATTGCAAAAAGAGATTTCAAAGAAAGAAAAGAAATGAAGAAAAGTGACAAGTACAGTAAATTGCTTTGTGGATAAAATTTTCTCTGTGAAAGTCCCTAATTGTTTTTTCATGAGGTCTAGACAGTGAATTTAAATGAATGAACAAACCAATATGCTGTAATAGCACATTAGTACAAGGGGACTAAAAAGTACTTCAGTATTCCCGGCATTTAAGATCCCCTGTGTGATTGACATATTGATGATCACTGTAGATGTTTCTTTCACTAGCAATTGTGTAAGTCTTGGCATGGAGAGAAAGACATTTGACAAAGGCTGGCCAGAAGTATCAATGAGTTGTAGTCTGATAAACAGGTACACTGCTCCATTTCGGGGAACTTAATGCAGGATCAACTTCATAGATTGAAAAAAATATACAGGTAGAACAGAAAGGAATTGTTCCTGACATACTGAAATTCATGAAATAGGATAATCAAGAACATCCAGAACCTTCATTTCAGACTACTGCCAAGAATAAAAACAATGTCAATTTAGAACAGCTGAGACCCTCATCAGCACTGGCCTAAACGGAGGTAACCCACAAAGAAGTCAATATGGCTAGTGACAAACATTACACATACACTAGTTTAAGGGATCAGAAACTGGTTGAAACTTGTAACAGAACAGATGTTCAGTGCACATAAACCAGTTTGAAAATGGCTGAAACCGATTTAAGATAAACCTGGTTCAATGTAGTATCAGACTTAACTGATTTGTGTCAAACTAGTTTATGCAATGTCTGTCCCAGACCCGTTGCTGGTTTAAGATAAATCAGACACCCCCAGCATCCTGGCATGCTCTCTGGGTTGGGTGGGGCTCTTTGCTCCACACCAGGGCTGGCCTCTGCCCTCTGCTCCCTGGATGCAGCTCCAGCACAGACTGCAGGCTGCTCACTGCCATCCCCCTCACCAACCCCTGCTTTTTGGAGAGGGGTCTGTGTATTAGCTAGCAGATCACATGCTAGCTAATACACAGGCCGTGCTGAATCAACAGGTAGAATCAACAGACAGAATCAACAGGTAGCTGGTAATGTCCCTCTGTTGTTTTCTTACTGTGATGATAAACACTGAGTTAGGGGTGATAAACACTGTTATCAATTCCCTGCTGGGCTAATCAGAGTGTCCCTGATGGGGTCTGGTCATGCCCCCGCCTCAGCTCAGTACAGTGCAAGTGAAGGGAGGGCTGCTCTAGCACCCCCCGACTTCTAGCCTGAACCACTACAGGCATGTGCCTGCATTTTTGGGATGTCTGTGTAGTTACAAAGTGGCTTAGCCTAGCCACGTTAGACTAACCTGCAAAGATTGAATCAATTCAGGCTCAGGCTTTTTGAACACGGAATGATTGCAGGCAGACCTGGACATGTTAGAAAAGTGGGCAGTACACAATAGAGTAGCAGAACCCCCAGGTTTTTCTTTTTTTTCCCACTTAGAAATATGACGTCCGCTTTTCCCCATTATTTCTGCCATTTTCTTTCCTCTCCTCTATTCCCTATGGGTATATATATATATATATAAGTAGTTATAAGTTAAGTTGAAACCCTGTGTACATAAATCCCCTTTTATAGTAACCATGAACCAGTAACACTGTTTTGTGGGTGTGTTGGATTACTGTAATGTACCATGCAGTTATTGTGTCTTAAGTGTCTCTGTGTATTTAGGCCTGCAATGTAGGTTGGCATGAGTGATGTCTGTCACAACCCAAGGGTGTGATTTTTTGTTTGTGTGCGCTTCGGCACTGCTAAATTATTTTCCCGCCATTTGTAGCTTTCTTTGCAGGGTGCATTTCTTAGCTGCAGAAGAGAAATGCACGTTGCAAGGAGTTCCCGCCATTTGTATTTAAATTCGTGCCCCACTATTGGTCAGTTCTAAATTATTCCTTCCTGGCGGCTAGTGATTGGCTTGCTTGCCGTATAAGAGGCTTGAGTGGTTTCCGCCCAAGTTGGAGGACTCCACGAACATCAGGAGGAGGAGACTTCACGTCTCGTGAAGATCTCTAAGTGCTGCGGAGTCTATTGGACCCAGCGTGAATATCAAGAAGGCAACAGGGGTCTGATCAGCCTCTCGCCTCTCCCCGTCGCCAAATGATCCCTCGACGTACCCTTCCCTGCGCGCAAAGTTCCACGGAGCCTAGCAAACTTCGTGTGAGTGAATTGTGAGTGAATCCAGAGCTCTGTCCGAGTCCTTAAACTGGGACTTAAGCGAAGTATTCCTGGAAGTTTTCCAACCTGCACCGCGACCATCTACGGTGTAAGTAAACAATCTTAAACAACCATTAAGCGTCCGTGCCTAATTCTAGCGTGCCGCCTGCCTTCCCTGACCCGGTGTGTCCGGGCTGCTGGCCACAGCCCGCCGTGCGAAAAAAAGGGCCGCGGACCGCTCCCGGCCCGCACAATGTCAAGTATCCATTTTGTGTGTGTCAGGTTCCCATCTTGTTCCCATCTTGTCCCCATACCCTGTTGTGTAAGTATGTTGCAATTATGACTCACATTTAAGTCTCTAACCTCTCCCATGTAAATTGGTTTTCCTTGAATGCCTGAAACAAAAGAGTGAATGGATGAGTGAAACACAATGATACCAGGACAGCCTACTAAATCACCCCACCATCAAAATCAATACCTGGACCAATGACTCAGCCATTGGAACCACCCTCAGCATTCAAGAAACAAAAGATGAGGCAACCCACCATTGTGCCAAGGCTGCACATGCTCAGTATGAACATCTGGAACCCTTTGGAACAGGGCTGACATTGCCTGGACATGCCCTCCCCATAGGAGATCATAGGTAGTCTGCCCCATAAAAACGGGTAGTGAAGACTGACTCCTTGGGACATCCTCTCCATCTGGACCAGCACCATGCCACACCACCTATCCACCCCGAGGCCCTGCTGGTGACCGTTCCCCCCCTGGACAACACCGTGCTGAAGAAGACCCCAACTGGCCATCGAGGATCAACTCACAGCCCAGAACAGGTAGATATCACCCCTACCCTCTCTTCAACCAGGGACTTAGGCTCTGCTTCTCTTCCCTACCTGCACTCCAGCCCTTCCACTGAGTCTCTTTCTCCTGCTACCATTGTGTGAGTGTGTGTGGGAGTGCTTGTGTGAGTGCATGTAGGAACCAAGCTGTACAGTACAGTGTTCATTTAATAAAACTGTTATTTGGACCCCTGAGTTAGGTTTTGCTTTACTACGGTTCCAGCCCTGCTCCAATCTCTGCTCCTCGCCCCTCTAACTTCTGTCTCATTTCTCCTGCTCCTGGCTCACCACCACCTCCAACACCTGTCCCATGCCCTGTGGCTCCAGCTGTCCTGAGCTCCTTTCTGCCTGCAAACCCCTATTTCTTTGCTATTGCCTTATCCCCACTGCCTTTTCCCCCGATCTCTGCCACTGTTATTGCCTTGTCCCCACTGCCTTTTCTCCTGATCTCTGCCACTTGCTCTTTAGTTACCAAGCACCCCAAGCATAGGTACCACAGGCACCAATACACACACACTGCCACCTGAGTCGGTGTTTAACCTGTGTGTATATGTGTATGTATGTATGTATTGTGTATGATTTCATGTCATTATCATTAGAGCATTTATGTGCTTGAATTGGTGATAGGTATGCATGTGCCTAGGCTGGTAATCTTGGATGTGTATGTGCCTGAGATGGTAGTGTGTGTGTGTGTGTGTGTGTGTGTGTGTGTGTGTGTGTGTGTACCTAATTGATTTGTGTGTTTGTATACTTGCAATTGTGTCACACCCTCCCATCTAACAGCACGATTTTGAGATCCTGAGAGTTGGCCTGACCCCACAGGGCAACAATAGGATGCAGTACAACGAGGACAACTGCAGAGTGCTGCACCCAGGGCACAAAACTATCCAGCACACTTACTGGCTAGGAAGTGACCCTCTCAGCAGCACAGAAGCGGAAAGGGATCTCAGAGTCATAGTGGACTCCAAGATGAACATGAGTCATCAGTGTAACAAAATCATCAGCAAAGCTAACCTCACTTTATCATGCATCAGCAGATGCATGACAAATAGATCCAAGGAGGTGATACTTCCCTTCTATGCAGTATTCATCAGACTGCAGTTGAAGTACTGTGTCCAGTTTTGGGTGCTGTACTTCAAGAAGGATTTTGATAGATTTGAAAGGGGCCAGATGAAGGCCATTCATATGGTTAGGGGCTTACAGGACAAACCCTATGAGGAGAGACTGAGGGACCTGGAACTCTTCAGCCTCCGCAAGAGAAGGCGGAGAGGTGATCTTGTTGCCGCCTAAAAGTTCATTAGAGGAATGCAGCAAGGGATCGGAGATGCTCTCTTCATCAGGGCACCTCTTGGGGTAACAAGGAACGATGGTCACAAACTGGCAGAAAGCAGATTTAGGCTAGACATCAGGCAAAACCTCCTTCATGGTGAGGGTGGCCAAAAATGTGGAATGGGCTTCCAAGGGAGGTGGTGGTCTCCCCTATCTTGGAGGTCTTTAAGAGAAGGCAGAATAGGCATCTGGTTGGGGTCATCTGACCCCACTTTCCTGCCCAGGGCAGGGGGTCAGACTCAATGATCTGTTGAGGTCCCTTCTGACCCTAGCATCTATGAATCTATGAATGCCTGTCCCTAGTCTATGAGAGTACTTGCTTTATAACCAAGTTTAAATTTAGCTTACTGATTTATCCTCAATTGTTTGGTTAAAATTCAAAACCCTGCACCCCTGAACATAGGGCAGAACACAGGGT
>NW_005842218.1:1520225-1528065 GCF_000455745.1 Alligator sinensis
TCTCAATAATGATCACAAAGTTTCCAAATAAAAAAAAAATTCGAAGGTCAGAAAAACATTTACATTTGTACCTCACCTTAACCACACACAGTGGACAATCACAGAAGCCAGAAGAACTTTGAAACTTGACTTAAAAGTTCTGAATAGGTTTCATTTCATTCCTCAATTGCTGTCAGAAAGGGAAACAACAATTCTAAGAACTAAAGTGAGTCACAAATGTTTTTTCAGGAGAATAAATCAAATGCAACAAAACACTAGCATATATTGTCAAAATTTTATGCTTTCTGAAAAGCATTCACCAAGACACAGAATAGGTTTGACTAGAGGGTAAATATCACAGCACAATGAAAAGTTAGTGTGGTTTTGATTGAAAGTCATGGCCCAAGATTTTTTTCAGCCTAGTTCCTTTTTCTGCTATGGCTAAACTGAACCTCACAGAAAACTCTCATCAATCAAATAGATTTTATTCAGACTGTACAAAATATTTTTCTGTAGATACTTCAGCATTGAACTTGGCAAATACATAGTAATATTAGGAAGTGGTTTAGTAATTTATACTGTCAGTTTTATTAAACCTACACAAAGTTATATTACTTATTGAAAAATGAGTAGTGGTAAAAGAAATGGAATATGAAATTAGCAGTAGAGAATGGGAAAGTTCTTTCTCAAGGTAACTGATGGATGTCCTCTTACCAGGTACTGACATATTATGCTGATGATTCCATTTTGGCATGTACATAACAGAATACTATCAATCCTTCACGTTGTTAAAAACAAATAAAGACAATTTGCTACACTTCTGAGAAAGCTTTGACTCTCCATTACAAAATGATCCCCACCCCAGTATATATCTCTATTAGTTCTTTTTATTTTCCCTTTTACTCCTAATAAGCATCCTAGTTCTTAAAATTTACACTCTCTCAGAATGCATGTGTAAATTTCTAATGAATCCAACTTGTCTGTATAACAATTCCTTTAGAAAAGTTTAGTTGTAACGTTTTCTCCGTGTACAGCAAAAGACGAGACCAAAAATCTAGGAGCAGCCTCCAGTTCCACAACATAATGGGAAATTCTAATCACCCTAATTATTGGCATATAAAACATTGAGTTTAATAGTTTACACAGTTAAATATTCATGAATGCCTGCAGTAATGACCTAATAACATACACATTTTAATTTATTTCTGGTTTAAAGGATACACAATTTTGTAACCTATCACAGAAAGATTAACAGTGACTCAATTTGTCCCTATTGAATAACTTACCTCTCATTATGATTGTTATTTAAACCCAATTAAACTCAGCCAAAGTCTTATTCAAACATCCCAAAAGTATTTATCATACAATACATGTTCCTATTTCTGACCTAGGAATGGGCACTCATTTGCCACAAAACAAAAACATCTTGAAGGATGGCTTGGCATACAATAACCTTCTGTCTATTTTCTTAGTTCAAGGCAATTATTCAAGGCATTTTCAAAAGAAAAACCACAAAGATGAGTTTGGTTCAAAGTTATATAAGTTTAGTTAGCTTGGTAAAAAAAATGTGTGTTTTTAAATTCCAAGTAATGGCAAAGGCCAGTACTTTAATCATCCCTAAGGATCTATGAACTGTCCATATTGTTCTGTAAAAAGGTTTTTGAGGCTTTATTTTGGTACTTGCCTGAAATACTTTTTCCACTAGTATTTGTTATGAATATATAACAGTAATGTCAGGCCAACCAAAATATTAATATCTAATTTTTATTTTTGTAAATGGATGCAAACCAGGAAACATTCAATGATACTGAAATGGACACATGGTAAGATATTGATATATATTTTTATTGGATACAGAATGAGACCACAAACTAAATGCCACAAGACATTAAGCAGAATCTGAGAACAGATTGTATTTAGTAAGATTAAAAACAGTATCCAGAATTTAGAAGATAAAATGAATATCGGCCCTCAAACATTGTGACCTAAGTCAACCTCCAACTATGGGGAGGTTGGGAAAAAAATTATCTGGGAGTAGTTTATCCTACAGACACTTTTCTCAAGGCACCCATGACTGGCAATGAATGCAGCAGAATTCCCTATCAAAAAAGTGAAGAAACATTTTGAGGGTGCTAATCCCTGGAGGAATATAAGAAGCTCAACTTTCTGAAGAGCCTAAACACACCTGTCATCTACACCATTAGCATCCACAAGGCCTAAGGCAGCTCTCAATGAAAGGTGGACTCCCATTCTCTCTCACCAGCTCATTTGCAATTTATCTGATCCTTTGTGTATTCAGCTGCTTTGTTAGCAAAGGTTAGCACTTACTTAGCATATCTGTCTTCTTTTCTTCTTTTTACTATGCTTTGCTTACAACTATCATACCAACCATAAACTATAGACCAACTTTGAATTTACCCTATTTTTGCCTGTCTATACATACTATTACAGACCTCTTTTTATTTTCCAATAGGAAGTATCATAAATCTTTCCAGAACGATGCACCCTAACCTTTAAACAAGCACTGAACCTCACTAACCTCATCACCAGAAGCAAACTCCCCATGACCCAAACAACACCTAATGGATCCAGACCGTGCCAGAACAAGAAATGCAAAACCTTCCAACACATCTCCAACACCCCCACAATAACTACACTCCACAACAGAACATCACCATTCCTGGATCGTACACTTGTACCTCCAGAAATGTTATCCAGCACACCAAATGTCCTGATGGAAAATATGTAGGAGAAACCAAACAACAACCACGCACCAGAATGAATGCACACCGAAAATCTATCAAAGATGAGAATACCCAACCAGCTGTGGGAGCACATTTCTCACAAGACAGACACTCCCTCTCTGATCTCTCAGTTCTAATCCTCAAAGGGAACTTAGAAAACACCTTTCTTAGATGAGCCTATGAACTTCACTTCATAAAGCTTCTGCGTACAAAAAATCATGAACTCAATATAGACATTGGATTTATGACACATTACAACCTGCCTGACATCAGGTTCACCAAGTACCTGCCTCTTACACTCCCCGCAACCGCGCTTTCATCCCTCCCCTCCCCTCCTTTTCTGCCTTTTGTCTTCCTAATTTCCAGCTATTTCCTATTTCACAGACAGCCTCTTTTTTACCTTGAATTACTAGTACTGTAGAGTCTCCCTTACTCACCTTTGGCTTCCCCTCCCCCTCCCTTCCTCTTTCCAACTTTTGTTTTCCTAATTACCTAAATGTTCCTATTTACATTCTCATTAACATCCTGTCACCCTTTTCACTCAGAACAGCAGAGCCTTCCTATGCCTGAAGAAGGGTGATTGAGCTAAAAACTTGCAACAAACTTGTTTCCATCTACTCACTTGGTCAAATAAAAGATATCACATCTACCCAAAGAACCTTGCCTGCCTATGGATGTTCAGTGTATCAGTTGCTTTAGAAGAAGGCTATCTGAGAAAGAAAAAAAAACTGTGCAAGAGTGTTCAAAGGTGGTGACAAGAAGCTACCTCTGTTTCTTAAGGATACCACTGTTGTGCCTGGTCTGGGGCATGACAGCTAGAGTAATTTAGTTCACAGAGAAGCAAGGCTGGAAGAGTCCTCAAGAGATCATCATCCAACCAGGGATCAAACTTGGTGCTCCTTGGTCCTATTAGCACCACAGACTAAAAAACGAAGCTAAATAGCCATTGATAGAATATATGTCCAAGATAAAGCTGTAGAGAGTATATACTGTGTAGAGGCTCACTTTTTTGCTTATTTGCTTGCTTTGATGAGTTTGGGTTAAACAGCTTAACCGTAACAGCTTCACAAAGGAACCTTCTGCATTCTGACTACATTTTTTTTCAATGCTTAATTGGTTAAGGGAACAGAAGGGGAGGATGGACTTGTGGGAGTAACAGTGAAACTGCTGATAGAGTACCTTAGCCAGCAGCTGTTGCACAAGAACCAGTTTATGTTGCAGGCTACATGACAGAAAAGTTTGCTCCTGACAGTGAAGGCTGTGTACATAGCCAACAATCAAAAAGGCTAGGGCAGGGGTGGGCAAAATACAGCCTGTGGGCTGGATCCAGCCTGCCAGGCCATTCTATATGGCCCATGGGGCCCCTAAAAAATTTAGAAAATTAATATTTATCTGCCCCTGGCTCCTGTCAAAGATGACAAAAAATCCACAATGTGTACTCTGATATTTCATTGTTATCCTATTAAAATTTGCCAATTTTTTTTCAGGTTTCTGCACATTATATCTGCATATTAATATTGTTAGTCCCATATTTTAAATATACTTCACACCCAACAACTTCATTTGAGCCCAGTGATTCTGAGAGAGAAGTTGATCTTAATGCTGGTATGAAAAACTGGCCTCAAATACAACCTTAAGTGCAGATACACCAGGGATCAACATGGCCCTACAAACATCGGTAAAGCATCCATGAAATCACCACACACAGGGAACAAAACAAAATTCCTCAAATAAAACAAGCTATGAATCATTAATGACCTTTGAAAAATGTGTTGGGAACATCTACCATGCGACCATGTAGCAGATGTCACAATGATGAACAAAAAAATCACAGGATGAAACCAGTCTTCAAATTTAATAATTTGAAGCATTTTAGTTAAAAATATGCAGCTATTCAGGTTGTCACAGTTCTCTAAACTTTCCATGATTCCAAAGGCTCAAAAACCAAATGTACATAACTATGACTGGCATTTTTATTTGTATACCAGCTCATCTATTACTACCATTAATTTTGCTTATCATGTGTTATTTCCCTGTACATTATGTGAAAGCTGCCAAGATGCATATTCCTGGCTTCTCCTCTGTTAATACACTAAAATACTAATTCAAGAGTATGACAACCCAGCTACCATGATCCTGGTGGGTAAACTTATCTTATATGTTTGAAAAATGTGCTTCTGGCAACAGAAAGAGACTGCAGACACACTGAAGCATAGGAACAGAATTCAGGATAGATTCGACTCTCGACAGACTGGAAATCTTGGCTACAGATAGAGTAACCATATGTCCCAGACTGCCTGGATTTCAGAGGCCAGGCTTGTCTGGCTGGTGAAAATTAAAATGACCATTCCAGGAGGAGGGTGTGGAGGGAGAGCAGCAAGAGCTATGAAATAGGAAGCCCTATTAACACTAATTGTTACTTCATAGGTGATTGTTAACACCTGTGAAGTAAAGAAAAATGAGTCATTAGCAGCCCATTGACTCCCTGCAGTCAGGGAGGGGGCAGGGAGGGCAGGGGCAAGCAGTGTCCTGGATTTCACATTGTCCCAGTTAGTTACCCTAGCTATAGACAACAAGATCAAGTTTAAATGCTGACAAATGCAAGGTGCTGCACCTAGGAAAAATAATCAAAACAAAAAATATAAAATGGGTGACAGTTGACTGGATAGCAGCCCTGTGAAGAAATATCTTGGGATTTGGGTAGATCACAGACTCAACATGAGTTAGCAACATAATACAGGTGCAGAAACACTGAATGCATTTGTAAAAGCTTTTTTTCTCACACACACACACACACACACACACACACACACACACACACACACTTATTTTATCATGGTGCCTATCTTCAAAAAAGGGAAGAAAGTGGATCTGGCAAACTACAGACCCATCAGCTTGACCTCTATCCTGGGGAAGGTCTTGGAAAAGATTATCAAAGAGTCCATCCTATACAGGCTAGCTGACGGCAATATCATGAGGGATACCCAGCATGAGTTTGTTGTGGGTAGGTCTTGCTTGACCAATCTCATTCCCTTTTATGACCAGGTGACCTATTACCTGGACAAGGGGGAAGAGATTGATGTCATATATCTTGACTTTAAAAAGGCCTTCGATCTGGTGTCCCATGATCACCTCCTGGCAAAACTGGCTAACTGCAGCCTTGACCTCACCACGATCTGCTGGGTGGGGAATTGACTCCACGGCAGGACCCAGAGGGTGGTGGTTGACAGAAGTCAATTGTCGTGGTGAGCTGTGACCAGTGGGGTCCCCCAGGGCTCTGTCCTAGGGCCCTTACTTCTTAACATCTTCATCAGTGATGTAGACCACAGTGTCAGAAACAGGCTGGCCAAGTTCACCGAGGACACCAAACTCTGGGATAAAGCATCCACACCTGAGGACAGGAGGGTGATCCAGGCAGATCTTGACAGGCTCAGGAAATGGGTGGACAAGAACCTGATGGTGTTTAAAACTGCACATGTGCAGTTGCTGAAAAGCATTATGAACAGACAGACAGACAGACTAAGACCTCTATTATATTAGAAAATACACACACACACACACACACACAATGATCTGACTGGTAACACAAAGATTTGGCCCCCTCAACTCCTTGCATTACAATTTTTAAGGCATGAATTAGTGAATAGACACAAGGAAGTTGATAACTTTTTGAACCTGCATACTTAATAAGGTTATACACATTCTAGACTACTTACAGTAAATCATATGGCCAACTATATACATGATTGTCTCTATATACATAATTGTCTCTAGTCTCTTGTGAGAGAGTTGCTGACCTTTTCCCGTTGACCAGGAGAAACCATTAGCATATAGATGTTCAAGCTTCTTAGCTGCTCCAAGAGGAAAATAACCTGGGAACAACCAAGGTTAAATCACTGTTGGGAGAATAAATTTCTATACATACTGTGGCTTCACTCACTCAGGGAGATGTGGCTCACTGGACTGCTACTTCAGCAGGGAGTAGAACATGTCCCTCTTCACAGTCCCCACAATGTGCTGCAGAGAAATGTAGGCTGACCATGGGCAGTCTGGGCCAGCCAATCAGGGCTGCCATAAGCACTGCTGCCATCTGTCACCAGGAAGACTAAGGGAGCATACAGCGCAAAGTGAGATGTGTGCACAGGTCTGTATCTGTCCCCACCCCCACACCCCTTGCTGCACAGTATCAGCACTAACAGCTTTCCACTTTTCAGGACCTCAGCATTTAAAAGTTTATACACATGACTTCAGGTAAGTTTTTCTACCAGGAGAAAACAAGGTTCTTTGGTTAGATGTAATATTTTTTATTAGACCAAATAAATAGTTGGAAAATTTGTTCTTTTCAAGCTTTTGGGGACAAACACCCTTCTTCAGGCAAATAAACAAACCTGTGAGAATTTTTCCAGATTATCTGAATAGGTACATGCAGTGTAAGCAGTGGTCATCCTAAGCAGCAAGCAGCAACAATTTGAGGTGTCAGGTACAAGAGATCTGAGTGACACTTCTCAAACAGTGACAGCAACTTCAGTGGCAAAGTGGAAGTGGTCATAGAAGTAGGGTCAGAAGGGACCTTGCAGATATTCAGGTCCGACCCCCTGCCTGGGCAGGAAGAAAACTGGGCTCAAATGACCCCAGCCAGGTATGCATCAAGCTGCTTCTTAAAGACCCCCAGGGTAGGAGCCAGCACCACTTCCCTTGGAAGTGGGTTCCAGATCCTAGCCGCCCTGACTGTGAAGTAGTTCTTACAGATGTCTAATCTAAACATACTCTCCAACAACTTGTGGCCTTTATTCCTTGTTATCCCGGGGGGCGCTAGGGGAAACAAGGTCTCCCCAAAACCCTTCTGGTCCCCACTAGTGAATTTATAGATGGTCACCAGGTCCCCCCTCAGCCTTCTCTTGTGAAGGCTGAACAGGTTCAGGTCCTGTAGGCTCTCATTGTAGGGTCTGCCCTGCTGTCCCCGGATCATGCGGGTGGCCCTCCTCTGGACCCTCTCAATGTTGTCCACATCCCTCTTGAAGTGGGGTGCCCAGAACTGGACACAGTACTACAGCTGTGGCCTGACCAGTGTCGCGTAGAGGGGGAGGATCACCTCCTTGGCCCTACTTGAGATGCAC
>NW_005842218.1:1528075-1528781 GCF_000455745.1 Alligator sinensis
TGCACTTGTCAGTATTGAAACACATCCTGTTTTTGTTAGCCCACCCCTGCAAACTATCCAGGTCTTTCTGCAGTCTCTCCCTTCCTGCTAATGTGTCCACCTCACCCCAAATTTTGGTATCATCAGCAAATTTGAACAGGTTGCTTTTCACCCCATCGTCCAAATCACGGATAAAGAAATTGAACAGCGCGGGCCCAAGGACTGAGCCCTGGGGGACTCCGCTGCCCACTTCCCCCCAGGTCGAATATGACCCGTCCACCACCACCCTCTGAGTATGACCCTTCAGCCAATTCGCAATGCATCTGACCGTGTAGGCATCGATGCCACAGTCACCAATTTTTTTAATAAGGATGGGATGGGAGACAGCGTGAAAGGCCTTGCTGAAGTCCAGAAAGACTACATCCACGGCGACACCTGCATCCAATGCTTTTGTGACCTGATCATAAAAGGCAATCAGGTTGATCTGACATGACCTTCCCATAATGAAACCATGTTGGTTGCCCTTGAGCATCATCCCCGATGCCGGCCCATCACAGATGTGCTCCTTGATAATCTTCTCAAAGAGTTTCCCCAGGATAGAGGTAAGACTGACGGACCTATAGTTGCCCGGGTCCTCCCTCCTCCCTTTTTTAAAGATGGGGACCACATTGGCTATCTTCCAATCATCTGGCACCTGGCCCGAGCACCACGAGTGCTCATGAAGCCA
>NW_005842218.1:1529400-1538667 GCF_000455745.1 Alligator sinensis
CCTCAAGAACCCCAGTGCCTCTCCCACCAATCTCCTCAACTCCTTGAAGTTGGCCCTCTTGAAGTCTAGGGCTACCGCCTTACTGCAGGCCCTTGTCACCCTGCGCTGGATGATGAATTCCAGCAAGCAATGATCACTATCACCCAGGTGGTCAAGGACCAGGGACCAAGGTTGTCACAAGTACCATCTCCAGTGGTGCTCTCAGAACGCCAAGAGATGGGCAGAGACCTGAGCAATGCTCCCCAAGTTAGCAGGAGCAAGTGCGTCACCTCAGCACTAGACTGGAGTGGCCAAGTTGTTAGGGCCTCTGGTCAGTCAGGTCTAGCCACGCCAAACTCCTGAGCTTCCACACCTGACCTTAATGACCAAGGTTGTCACAAGTACCATCTCCAGTGGTGCTCTCAGAACGCCAAGAGATGGGCAGAGACCTGAGCAATGCTCCCCAAGTTAGCAGGAGCAAGTGCGTCACCTCAGCACTAGACTGGAGTGGCCAAGTTGTTAGGGCCTCTGGTCAGTCAGGTCTAGCCACGCCAAACTCCTGAGCTTCCACACCTGACCTTAATCCCTGGGCCCTGCTCTTGGATCTACCTTGGAATTTGGCACCTGGCTCTCTGATTTTCCTGGTTTCTGATCTCAGCTCCCACCTTGGAATAGATCTCTCAGATCTTTCTCAATCAGCTGTCTTGGAGCCTGATCCCACATTCTCCAGTCTGCTGATCTGGACCCTGACTGATGATCCAGGAATCTGTACCCCACCTAACTGACCATCTTACTTGCCCTTCAGGGGTCTACCCACAGGCCTATCCACCTCAGTCTGAGCCAAACCCTCACACAAGTGGTTACTGCTAGCCTAAGAGCTGCAGCAGGTAAAGTACTTCAGTGTTGACCCCGGAAGTGAAGCCCTGAGCCACACTCTCCAAAGCAGTGGTGGCAAATCCCAAGTGGCTGCAGGCAGCCCATGAGGAGTTCTTTTACCAGCCATCCAGAAGAAAACCCATATATCTTCCCCCCACCGCTGGACAAGGTAGCAATTCTCTGAATGGGGAGTTCTCAAATAGAGACTAAAACCAAGAGACACAGGGAATTGGTTGTCTGGGATGTTGTTTGTGATGTTATTTATTACTTAAGGTACTTGGATTTCTGGTTGTTATTTTGGAGCGTTATTTGATATTTGGGTTGTTATTTGAAATATCAGGGTATTTGATAGCTGGAGCATTAAACAGCTGGGGATGGTGTTTGATAAAGTTTAGTGTGTCAATATCATTGTCTTAGCCATGTGTTTACTTCCATGGGTAATGGGTCCCATGGACTGAAAGGGAGAAGGAGCCCAGGGCTCACAGACCAGCCCTAGCCCCTCAAACAGACTTATAATGGCAAAGGAGGCCTTAAATAAAATGACCACCTGCCCAAGGTGCAGGTGGTGATTGGCAGGCCTGAGACAGAAGTAGAGGGTCAGGTGGCCCAAGGAAAGGCTCATAAGCCCAGGCCCTGACCCAGAAGATTCAGTCTGGCCATAGGAGCTGAAGGAGGCAGAGCTCCAGGGAGGAGCCAATCTAGGCTCCCTACAGAGGAAGGACTCTGTGCCACAGAAGGCTGAGATTAACCCCAACCACAGAACTCTGCTGTTTGGGAATGGATGTTCATCTTAACACCTGTGCTTATGTGTTATGTGTAGACCAGAGCCACAGAAGGTAAGAGAAACTCTGGATGTTGAGCTGCAAGGGATAAGTGCTTAAAGCATTTGTGTTAGCACTACCACGGGGTAAGATTAACTACAACTAAGGAAATTTGCGTTTTGGGAGTGGATGCTCGTGTTTTGAATTATGTTTACACTGGGAGCCTGAATGTGACTGTAAGGGGAGGATTCTATTCATATTATCACCCTGAGGAAGGTATCACCTACTCCTCTACATTTCTTTTAGCTGTCTTAAACATAATTCTTGCATATATCTGCCTAGAATGTTCCTTTACCTTATCAGTATTTCAAAACATTGCTTCTCTCTTTTTGCTAAACAGTTTCTCTTGTCTTTGATTATGAAACCATCATGACAGCTCTACAAAGTTTGGGAAAATACCCCTACATTTAGCTCAACTGTACTTTAAGGAGAAAAGCCTCTCAGAAGAATCAGTCCATCATCCAGTATCTCTCTATTAAAGTAATTTTCTGGACAGTCTGTTATAGTCAAGTATTGTACTTTGAGGTCAGCAGTATCTCCAGCTTACTCATTAGATGATCTCTTTGAATTGTGCTTAAAATATTGTAGAAATAAACTGCCTCAGGAACTGACTAAAAGAAGCATTTACCTTACTTGCACCAGCCTTCAGTATTCCAAAAATCTCACTCTACTGGCTGTTAGGAAACAATGAATTAAATATAGACTTCTGATTTTCAATAAATTAATTTGTTCTATCATATGTTAGCTTTCATAATGATCATAGATTTTTGCATGAAGCCCTTACCTTTGAAAATCAGTAGTATCATTTACACCAGATCTCTCTCTCTGTCACTGTCAGGTACCTGTTAATAAGCCTCTTTGAAGTTACTTGTATATCTTCATACATTAGGTATATTTCTTTGGATGGATTGTCGTTAAGTTCTGAAACACTGACAGAAATCACCAAAACATGGCTCTCCAATGCCCAGAAAGGCTTATAGCACCTCTGTGTTATTAAAGGAAACAAAAAAGACTACCCAATCCCAAAATATATATCTATAAAGAAATCACCTACTGGTGTGTATTTAAAGAAAATTCATTATTTTTTTTTTCTATTTCAAGAAATTTCTGACCAACCCTAGAGGCAGTATCTGTGGCCTACTTTGGATTCAGATTTGGCTGATTCTGAAGATTCAGAGAGCTTCAAATCAATTCAGACCTTTTTATTGGTCCCCTGATTCGATTGGGATTTGGAGATTTGGCCATGGAATGGGGCTTATATGTATTTACTATATCACTCTGTCTGCATCTATTTCCATAAATGGGTTCAATGGGGAGAGGAAAGAAAAACAACAACAAAAATATATTAGCTCTTCAAGTGTTACTCGTTTTAACCTTGGAAGTCTGAGTTCCACTAGTCTCTGTAAAGAGAATTTGGAGGTGTTGCCTGCTCCTTGCATTGTAAGTTCAAGCAGCATGGCAAGGATGGCACATCAATGCGTTTCGCATAGCCAAAGCTTTGATTTTCTTACAAAAGCCATTTTATTCCATTATCCTTAAAAAGTGTTTTGAGTATTTAGGAGAATTAGATAAAATTGTTACAAGAAACAATGAGCCACCTGCATCAGGGCTTTGAGCTTTTGGCCACTTCCACTCAGTAATTAGGTATTAACTAATGCTGGAGAAACAATGCTGTATTTGACAGAATAATGACAGGCTGATTTCCACTAACAGCTTGGTCGCTATTATGTTATCTACTGCTATTATTAATATATGCTGCTTTATTTTGCTTACAGTTCTGTGTTGAATCCATAAAGAGTCAGGTTCAAATGAATATGACAATGTTCATACTTGCTTTTTTTGTGCAACTCTGCTTATTGTATGAGCAGCTGTATTAGACCAGAATACTCATTTCTTTATTATAGAGGTTGAAGAGTCGCCCATTATATCAACTGCACTCTGTATTTATCTGTTTCTTTATCACATTCATAGTTATGCCTTTTCTGTTAAATGGATCTTAACTATTTGGCACACTGTCATAGGAATAATTTCTAATGTACCTTTTTGTTTCAGAGCATCATCCTAAAACCTGAACACCAAAATATTTCATGAATAATGAACTGTTCCCACCAGCAGTTTTCATGTACCAATGCCAAAATCATCTGCATCGCATAATATATACTAGCTTTCCAATGGGAACAAATGTGCAACATACCACAATGGCGTTCTCATTGATTGATACAGAAAATCAAATTACCCTGTGGCCATACATGATCATTGAAGTCAAAAGCAGATGAAAGTGTTCATCTTCAGTTCTATCTGAAATGTATCCAGTGTCTCACAGGAGCCAATCTTGCAGCTCTTACTCATAGACTTACACCTACACAGACAGTAGTACCACTCAGTCATCTCAATTAACAGACAAACCAATGGGATTACACATGGATGATCAAGAACTACATATCTGAATAAGGATGTCAGAAATTTCAATCCTGTCTTTAAGTTACAAATTTAATAAAGGATTTAATTCACTGACATTAATGCCATCTCATAATTCTTACTTAATTCCGTTTTTATAATTTTACTCTTAGGACTTTTAAAAACCCATCCATGTCCAGCTTATTCACTACTATTTATTTTGACCTCAATTTACCCAGCTTTCACAGCTCCATCATGCAAGCACAGCCTGCCTTTGTGGCAGGAGGACAAAGGTAAAAAACATGTTCTTTTACTACAGATTGCTGTATATTATTTTGGTTAATATTGATATTTAAAATATTCTAAATCTGTTTTTAATACATGCACGTACACAAACTCATATATAGACCAAACTAATGCCATTCCAATCTACACCACAGAACCAGGATTTAACTATATTCAAACTTACCTGACATTTGGATTTGGATTTGAGCCTCATGAATTGAGACTACAGACAAGTCATTGTTCTAAGATTAAACATAATCTGAAACTATTTAATAATATCACTAAAAGAATATGCTGATGATAATTTTACAATTGGAGACCTATTATACTTCCAGAAAGAAATAATCCACTTAATCTCTGAAGAGGTTTTAAAAGTCAAATGTGCTTATGTTGTTCATGCAGATAAGCATCATTCCCAGAAGCCAGTGGTGTTTTCACTGCAAGAGATTGCTCTTTTGTACAGCTGACTCTAAATGATATACATTTTAAACTGAATTGTTCATTTGTCTGCTTTTTTAGGAAGGCAACCCATAATTATGCCCTAATTAAATAATTGCACAAGGTAATATGCCACTGCACAGATCACTGATAGTAACGTATGAATGCATTATTGGCTGACAATACCTAGGGCAATGTTTTAATGCACTCATTGAAAGTGAAAATCAGATGCTAGTACCAGACAGACAAAAACAATACACATTTTAAAAAGGCTCAACTACGCTCAGACAAGAATTCATGAGGCTTAATCGTGGGCTTATTAATGCAATCTTCAGCAGTTCTTGGGCATGTTGAGGAGTCATGCAGCATGACAAACAGCAGCTAAAGAAAAAGGAAAGGAAAGGAAAGCTGTTCAAGGACAACTATGTTAACATGGCCCATGCTGAAAGCAGGGCAAGGTGGCACCTTAGAAACTAACTGCTTCAGACTGACAAAATAGACGGTTGCTTGTGAAAGCTTTTGCCTCTGTGAACCAGTTAGTCTCTAAGATGCCTCCCTGCCCTGCCTTCTGCCTGACTTCAGTTCATCATAGGTAACTTTTCACCTGGATGGAAAGTTAAATTCATGGATGTTAAATTCATCCATGGATATTCATGTTAAATTACATTGGTGGATCATGAGCTTTATGTGTGCCCAAAATATAAACCCACTCAAGGCACAACAATATCAGTTAAACTTTCTAACGTCATTCTTTGCTTTATATACTTATCCTACTTGTTTTGTAATAATTCTCAACTTCTGGATTTTGTGGGGGCTGAAGGACAAATCTACAATGCCAAGAGAATGTCCTCTAAAAGCAAATACTGGAAAAGTGATGAGAGGCTGTTTCTAAAACATTTTCCATGAAGTGAAACAATGGGTGCCCAACTAAATTCAGTTATCCAAACTGAAGTGTGTTCTGAGAACTGTGGACATCAGTCATGTTGTGGGGGTGGGGGGTGGGGGGGGAGGCAGGGAAGGAGAAGGAGAAGGAGATCTGTGCGTTGTATAGCAACATGGCAATGCAATTCAGGGTCTCTTTTTGAAACCTATACTTTATTTAATTGGTGCATATCTGTTCTATGTTCCACTGACTTGAGAGATGTAGATGCATCCTATCCCTCCAGATTGAGCCATCTGTTTACTTCAAAAAATAAAAACTGCTTCTGAAACGGAAGCATGCCTTAGGTCATGACCTGAAGGACACATTTAAATTAACCCTGGACCTGCATCACAGCTGCTATTCTGCCATCATCCATTAGCCTTTTGTGGACTTTGATCATATGTTTGCTACACTGAACACCACAGCAGGTGAGCTTTAACTGCAGTAATAAGCAACCAGCTGTCCAAACAAGATCCAGTGCTTCTATACAGGTACTTGGGCTCCATGGTGATGAGACTAGTGTAAAAACTGAGAAAACATTTTACCTCCTCTAACTTAAATAAAATCATTTTCTTGTAGTAGCCCTTAAAGCATTTCTGGTATATTGCCATTCACACAGCAAAAACACCAACATAAATAAAATAAGGTCATAGGGGGAAAGTTAAATATAGGGCAATGGCTGCAGCGAATTTTCATTTAGACATACTACACATTTCCTTTTACATCATGAAGACCAAAAACATGCATTAGCAGAAGTGATAGAATAACCCAAAAGATGCTCATAATAGTCAGCATTTTTTTATCTTGGCATCCTGTGCATGCAGTTACATTTGAAGGAAAATATAAACCTAGCACTTGAATATAAACAGATGAGCAGAAGATTCAGTGGACTTTTCTTCCATTTTGGGTGCCTAAGTATATACTAGAGGCAAGGATTTTTTTGGATAAACTTACCCCAACTACATAGTATGTCCAATGAAAGCTATTCCACTAAGAAATCCTTGCTTCTTGGATAATTTCTGACCCATCATGGCTACAACACCATTTTTCTACTACTATAAGTATGTACTTTAAGTATGTGCTCATATCAACATTTGGGGTCTTGAGTAATGGGTCTGGCTGGTGTTGAGCTATAAGTACCATGTAGGGAATTTTGTAACATTGTAAGCTTTTGGAGGCAAAGAGAATCTTTTCTGTTCTTAAGCCTGCTATTTTAAGCTATTCTAAATCTCACTGCATTAACTGAAGAATTTTCTGAAAAATTATCAGATCTATTGAAGACAAAGGTTTGGAGAGCACCACATGTGCCTTCTTGTTGCAGACACGTAGTAGAAAAGTAAATAAATAAAAACAAGATGTGAAATCCACAATGCAATTAAGGCTTTGATTTTCCTATTACTCAGCCAAGACTCAAACTAGTTCAACTCCACTGGCTTCTATCATATCATTTTATACTTAAGTTGCCATAATTGAAAAGGAGACTCACTACTTCCTAATGTTCAACAAGAATATTTGGAACCCTGTTTTAGATACTACAGAGTGAATTTAGGGCACTGAATAGTAGACAAAGTGGACATGATTATAACTATAGAAAAATAGCTAGCTCTAAATCCCATTTCCAAGGAGGCAAGAAAATAAAGCATGGAAAAAAGCAGCACACCACACTTTCTGCACCTTGTTTACATTTGCATTTCAGTTTCACCATGTTTCAGTTTTCATTCATCTAGTAGATCTTTCATAAGTCCTAATTAGGACTGAACTGCACGTGATACTGAAGCCCCCAAAACCCCATGCAGTTTTGACCTACAAGTTCAATTCCTTTATCCAACTAATTTGCAAGTCCCTGTTTAAAGTGTGCCATACGGCACTTGTCAAAATCATTATTGTTTTGTCAGACATCCTCCACTTCATTTTTCAGTGGTCAGATGTGTAGATGTAAAAATATCTGTATCAGGTCTCTTGAACTTGTAGCATTGCAGAAACTACAGACTTGCTTCTGTCAATACACAAATAAACATTTTAGGTTCAACAAAGAATTAATTCAGTCTAAGCGTGAAGAAATTTGGCCTGAAGTCTGCTTCCTATTGTTGCATTGCAGGCAGTGCATACTCCTGCTTCCTCACCACCCTCAACTAACTACCCAAGAAGGTATTTTTTTTCTTTTGTATACCATCTAGGCACATGAAATTTATCTCCCATTTCCTGGTGAAAAGGTGAGAATACAGCTAGATTCCTGCATAGTCAAAATTAAACAAACATTTCACATTACTAAAATTAAAAAAAATATATATATATATCTATATATCTATATATATATAGATATAGATATATATATATATATATTTTTAAGTAGCTATGAAACTTTTAGATGAAAAAGTATGTTTCTTTCCCAGGATCTCTATCTTGAACTGTCTTGACTAGCTTTAGTTTTAACCCCCCCCAGTATTATGTGGGTTTTTACTCCTGCCTTGTTTAATTACTGCATTAGCATTAATTTTAAACATGAATAATTACACCAAAATTTCCCTGTCAAGTAAAAATAAATCTGAATAATATATGTCAAAAATAACTGGTTGCATATAGTTCTGTTTATGCATCTTTCCTGTCAGAAAGAAGCAGAGAAGTACTTGATGCATCAAGTGATTACACTGACTTGCTCAAGGCTTCTTTTAATTTTGTAACTTAACAGCACACAGGCTGCCACCTTCTAGCCAAGCTCAATAAACCTTGCCTTATTTCAAGTGAGGCACCAGGGAATTTGAGATGTCTCCATGTCATTGTTCCACCTTCATTTCTTCACCTTTCTCCTCCTTTTATAGCCTTTTTCCTTCTGATACAGTCTACCCCTGCAGCATGGTTTGCCAGACTCTTATTCATTTGGTAAAACTTACACATACATTACTAGTATACTACACTAAATGAGCAGAGGTTGCTGACTTGTAAAACTTAATCGGTCTTCCTTCCTCTACAAAATATCTACTGGGATTTCTCAGTTTGTTGCTATGACTATCCTCTAAACTGGTTATTTGGCTCCTCTTTCTGCAACACACACAAATATCTGGATTGCAATATTTCTAAGGAAATGTTTTATTGATTTCTGACTGATGCACCTAAGCTTTGCCAGGTTATTTAATTTCTAAGGAAGTGAAAATAGACTGAATTGCCTTTAGAAAAGTTAAAGCATTCCGCTTATTACCAAGAAACGCTGTGCAAGAGAATATCTTAATTTTTGACAGAGAAGCTATAGGAGCTGGCCAAGTACTGCTAACTCCGCCCCACCTCCCAAATTTTTGTTTTTTGAGGAATAGAGAAGAATTATTTCAGTACCTGATCTTGATCCCAGTAGTTTCAATAGGATTTTCAGTGCCTCAGGCAGAAAGAATGACACAAAAGACAAACTCTGCCAAGTTCATTATCAAGGCTTAACACATACTTTGATAGGGATAGCATCGAAACTTAAGTGAAGTTAACTAGTACTTCAAAAAAGATCCACAATTGCTTTTTATTCCTGTTCCCTTGCCAAAGGATGGATTCTGAATAAGAGGGAAA
>NW_005842218.1:1538737-1583857 GCF_000455745.1 Alligator sinensis
GGAAAGAGAGACTGAATTTTGCTTATGCTTCATAAGTCTCAGAGCATAAACATTGTCATAACAGCAAAAGAATATTCACTTAGTTGAAGGGCAGAACATTATCTACCCCAACATTTGCTATCCAAACAAACAGAATAATTGTTTCTGAGCCTTTTAATACAAGAATTTAACAAAGCAGGTGGTACTAACTTCTGTATGGATATCAATTCATGCATGCACCAAATCAATTTCCCAAGTACAGAAGGATTTTTAACACACACAAAAGTAACATTACGCTAAAACTTTTTATTACCTTCTCCAAAATACATCTGTTAAAACCTCCAGTTGAGTATAAACTATCAAGCCTACTTTCATTCTCTGTTTTCTCAATGCATTTTAGGACACTTTTTCCTAAAATACTGATGCCACTCTTGATTTCAAGCAATTTCCATCTTAATATACTAGTCTTTACTTGTTATACCCTTTCAACTTCTATCATCTCATGAGTTGAACTTTATAGAGCAATTGCTGAGTGTTAAAGTCAGACAGCGGTCTGAACTCAAAGCTTGAAACTACAGATTTGCAAACTGCGGAGCATAATCAAGCTACAGAACTGAAACGTCTAGCAACAGTCTGTATAATAGTGTATAATAGGTTCAACAAAATCTCAAAACCTGAATTCCCCTACTTGGAAAAAGTTGTATAAAAAAAAATTACTTTTTTTTGCATATTGGATATATTTTTCCATCAATATAAAGAAGCATTTCTTAGTGATCTGAGAACTGATCTTTTACTAAGTTTCAGTAATACTGACTGTCCTATGTAATATTAATTGCAAACAATTAATGGGATTGCTTGTGATCCATTTATTCCCATTGCATGGGAACAATGGAGGGGATTATGTCTGATCTGCAGCAGAACACGTTTTATTTTTCTTGGCTGTAAGGACTTTGCTTAAATCTTTGGACTATTAAAAGGAGGGAGTGCAGCTGATCTACTCTCCCCATCTAGATCAGAACACATTTTTTGACAGGTTAATAGGATTTAGTTTGACCTAGCTGTAAAATGTACAGAAGTATTTCTATACTTCAAAGTTTCTAGAATAGGGCTCCACTGCAGTAGGCAACATACATATGTAGTCTCTGGTCTTATGGCTGCATACTTTTTTAGATATAACAAAGTCAATAAAAGACTGTCCCAGAAATCTTATTCCATCAATATACAAAGACAGAAGGGGAAGATACATATTGCAGACAATCAGAACAAGCAATAGGTCTAAGTTGTATTCCATACAACAATTTAGAATATTTGGACTTTTTCTGGTTGTCCATTTTTAAACAGCTGGTGGGTGCTTTTTCTTGTCAATATTATGGGGATCAGATGCCAAATGATGTAAACCCAACTATAAATAGGAAGTGCGAATTGTTAGGACAATGCCACACGATACACTTACAACGTGTTAATTGTACTTAAAACATGAACGCCCATGTGTTCAAGCAGTAAAATACATGCTAAAAGTAATCATGTTGTAGCAAAATTACCACTTTTTATGGGAGGAGGAGCTCCAGATCATATTAAATAACATGTCCAGCCATCTATTGTTAGACGGCTTTATAGAGGTAATATGAGTTCACAATTCAGGTGTGGTTCTGGGGCTGAGACTCTCAATCACCTGATTCTTGATCCCAGCCCCAGCACTGCAGTTAAACTGCTTCAAGGCAGCCAGAAGCAGAGATCCACATCACCGCATAGATCCAGCAGCAGGAGTGGCACTCTCTCTTGGGCTTGGTTCCCATGCCCAGCTCTGCCTGCTGCCAGCAGCAGAGACCTGGCTCACTCCAGTGTGCCAGGGAAAGGAGATCCTGCACTGGGCACTACTGGGAACTCAGCATGGGCTTTGAGCATGGGAGCTGTACATGCTCATGGACAGATGTGTAAGATTCAGTGCTCTGTGCCATGGTTAGAGCTGTGTTGGGGGAGTGCAGGGGAAGGCACATCTGGCTCCAGGGCAGGCTGAGATCGAAGTAAAGATTACCACACAACTGCTCAGATCACATTCTAACTTTTAACATGGCCTGGTAATGTTTACCATGATCTAAATAAGGCATGTGCTAACTGGCATATGTGACAAAGCCCTTAGTTATCAATATGTAAAACATTACAGATTTTTTCTTAGCATTTTCTTCTTACATTAGGTAGAAAGTCAACCATATTTTGGACAATCCTCTGCAACCAAAAACAGTGCAGACTTATGAAATACAATATCATAAATGTAATCAGGTAGTTGCTATGCTAAAGACACAGTGCAGGTATTTTGGGAGAAAATTGAAAATTCAGCTCATGCTTCATAAGAACAAGATTAGCATATAATGGTCAAAGCCATTCTGAAAAAAAATTAAGGTAGACGGGAAAGAACAGATTTTGCTTTTATTGTAAGAAAATTTTGGGTCAATGTCTGCAAGCACTAGGAAACCAAACGATTTTCTCATGTACCTTCTTACTCAGCTCCATCTCTGGCTGTTTTGTGTATGTCATTGACTTTATGACCACAATAACTATGACTCTATGTGACGGCGGTGTTCCGCTGTCATGGGCACAGACAGGGGACAGAGAAGATTGGGGGGCAGCAACAACCCCTAAAAAAACCCTGGGCCAGGCTACTTACCCTCAGGAGGGATGGCAGCGTCGGAGCCGGGACCGCGGCAGCAGCCACAGATGCCATTACAGCTGCAGGAGCCGGCATTACGCCGGCTGTTTAAACAGCTGATCCCGGTAAGGGGAACAGCTGAGCCAATCGCGGCAGCCGCAGTGGCCGCCGCGGGGGAGTTTAAAAACCCCAGCAAACCCCGCGGCAGGGGGGAGCCAGGGAAGGAGAGAGGAGAGGGGCAGCACGTTGGTGGTGCGGTGGCTCCCTTGGAGCGAAAGCCTCAGACAGGCAGCTCCACATCAGCTCAGCAGCTGAAGCAAGAACCGGAAACCCCGGCGGGGCAGAAGGAGTGGTCCCCAGGGATTGCCAGGGCCAAGGCGTTGATCCGGGAAGCCTCCCCATCCCGGAGGAATGTTATTTCTAAGATCAGGGGAGGAAAAGAGAGACGACCTGAGCTAGCAGTGGGGTCAGCAGGATTCTAAGGCAGGCTGACTGAAGGTGACCATTAGCCTAGGTCCATACGGTCGGGAACACCTACCAGCAAGAAGGCCCACGAATAGTGGCAAGTTACCATCTCACCAGCAAGGGATCGGTTGGCGAGTGGATGGAGTGTAGGGGTGGCGGAGCCCCGTGGAACAACGGAAGCCTCAACCGTGAGTACACCCGCATCGGGGAACCCCTCTGGTAAAAGAGCTCCACTGAACCCCTCCTTCGAATCACCCATAACATCAAAGTCGTGGCAGGCGGGATGAGGGGAGGGGCTACCTGACAGAGGGTGTTACTGGATGTGAGGCTCACCAACATCACACTCTATTTTGCATGCACAAGGAAACTTTGGCAACACAACTACAGTTGGAACCCCCATTCAAGTAGTTGAAGACTGCTATCAAATCCCTCCACAGTCTTCTCTTGTCCAGGCTACATAAGCCCAGTCCCTTCAGCCTCTCATCAGAAGTCTTGTGCCCCAGCCCCTTAACTATTTTTGTTGCCCTCCATTGAATTCTCTTTAAATGGTCCACATCCTTTCTGTAGTGGGGTGCCGAACACTGGACTCAGTACTCCAGATGTGGCCTCATATAAAGGCCAGTGCCAAATAGAGGAGAATAATCACTTCCCTTGGTCTCCTGGCAAGACTCCTACCAATGCAGTCCAGTATGCCATTAGCCTTCTTGGCAACAAAGGCACAGTGTTGGCTCATAATAAGCTTATTGTCCACTCTAACCCCCAGGTCCATTCTGCAGAGCTGTTGCTTAGCCAGCTGGTCCTCAGCCTGTACCAGCACATGACATGGGATTGGTTCCATACTAAGTGCAGGATTTAGCACTTCTCCTTGTTGAACCTCATGAGATTTATTTTGGTCCAGTCCTCCAATATGTCGAGGCCTCTCTGAATCCTAGCACTACCCTCCCTTGTATCTACTACTCCCCCCAGCTTGGTGTCATCTGCAAATTTGCTGAGGGTACACTCTATCCAATCGTATAGGTCACTGGAAAAGATATTGAACACAACTGGCCCCAGGAATGACCTTTGGGGTACTCAACCTGTTATCACCTGCCTACTAGACATCGAGCCATTGACCACTACTCTCTGAGCCTGATGAGCCAGGCAATTTTCTGTCCACCTACAGTCCATTCACCTAACCTGTATTTCCTTAGCTTGCTTGTTAGAATGCTGTGGGAGACCATATCAAAAGCACTGCTAAAGTTCAGGTTTATCACATACACTGCTCTCCCCACATACACAGAGCCAATTCTCTCATCATAGAAGGCAATCAGCCTGGTCAGGCATGACTTGTTCTTGGTGAATCCATGCTGGCTGTTCTTAATCAACAACTTCTCCAAGTGCTTAGAAATGCATTCCTTGAGGATATTTCCAGGAACTGAGGTGCGGTTGACTGATCTGTAATTTCCTGGATCCTTCTTCTTCCCTTTCTATATTTGCCCTTTTCCAATCATCCGGGATCTCTCCCAATCACCATGAGTTTTCAAAGATGATGGTCAGTGGCTCTGCAATCACATCGGCCAACTACCTCAGCCCACTCAGATGCATCCTGTCCAGCGTCATGGACTTTTATATATCCAGCTTTTCTAAACAGTTCTGTAACCTGTATGTTGGCTGCTCACCCCCTCCCCAACCTGTACTGCCAGGTGCAGTAGTACAGGAGCTGACCTTGCATGTGAAGACTGAGGAAAAAGGCATTAAGTACTTCATCCATTTTTGCATCCTCTGCCACTAGGTTGCCTCCCCGATTCAGCAAGGGACCCACACTTTCCCTGATCTTTCTCTTGTTGGTGACATACTTGTAGAAACCCTTCTTGTTACCCTTTACATCCCTTGCTATCTTCAACTTCAGCTGTGCTTTGGCTTTCCTGATTTCATCCCTGCATGCCCAAGCAATGCTTTTATACTCCTCCCTAGTTGTTTAAGTTCTGACTTCTTATATGCTTCCTTTTTGTGTTTTACCTTACTGAAGAGTTCCCTGCTAAGGCAAGTAGGTCTTTTGCCATACTTGCTAGTATTCCACCAAATAGTTTGTTGAAGATGGTTTACACCCTCAGTAAGATTTCTTTAGAGTACAGCCAGCTCTCCTAGACTCCTCTCCCCCTCAAACTGTCCTCCCAGGGAATTCTGCTCATCAAATCCCCGAGTTGATGTCTGCTTTTCTGAAGTCCAAAGTCCTTACTCTGCTGCTCTCTTTCCTTCCTTTCCTCAGGATCCTGGACTCAATCATCTCATGGTCACTGCTGCCCAAGTTGCCATCCACTTCTACATCCCCCACCTATCCTTTCCTGTTTGTGAACAGCAGGTCAAGAAAAGCATGGCCCCTAGTTGGCTGCTTCAGCACTTACACCAGGAAGTTTTCCCTAACTCTCTTCAGGAACTTCCTGGATTGCCTGTGTACTGTTGTACAGGTCTTCCAGCAGATATAAAGGGTGACTGAAGTCTCCAATAATAAACAAGGCCTGTGATCGAGTAACTTGTTTGAAAAAGCATCACCCACCACACCTTCCTGGTCTGGTGGTCTATAGCAGACATCCACCATCTCACCTCTGACCCTAAACCAGAGATTTTTGGCAGTCCTGTTTCCAGTTTCATACTGGAGCGCTGAGCAATCATACAGTTTTACATCAAGTAGAACTCCTCCTCCTCCTCCTCTTCTCCCCTACCTGTCCATTCTGAACAGTTTGTACCCATCCATGACAGTGCTCCAGTCATGCAAGCTATTCCACCAAGTCTCTGTTATTCCAATCATGTCACAGTTCCATGACTGTGCGAGGACTTCCAATTCTTCCTCCTCATTTCCCATGCTTCATGCATTTGTATGCAGACACCTGAGGTGACTAGCCAATTGCCCTACTTCCTCAGGAAGAATGAGAATGCTTCCCCTGTTGCCCCCTCCTCCTTGTGCTTCTTCCAGATCATCCACTTCCCTACATACCTCAGGGCTTTGGTCTCCATCCCCTTCTGAACCTAGTTTAAAGCTTGTCTTACTAGGTTAGCAAGCCTGTCTTTGAAGATGCTTTTCACTCTCTTTATCGGGCGAGTCCTTCTCTTCCTAGAAGTCCTTCTTGGAACATTATACCATGGTCAAAGAAGCCAGAGCCCTGCTGGTGACACCATCTGCACAGCCATGCATTCAATTCCAGGATGTGCTTGCTCCTTCCCAGATCTTTGCTTTTGACTGGAAGGATTGAGGAGAATACCAACTAAGCCTATGTCCTCTTCACCCTTGCACCCAGAGCCAGATTTCCCCTGGCAGTATCAGTGGTACCCACATGAATAAGCAGCATGGGGCAGCAGCCAGAGGGCCAGATGAGTCTTAGTAGTCCCTCTGTGACATCTGGGATCTGGGCTCCAGCCAAGCAGCAGACCTACCAAGGTAACAGGTCAGGCTGGCAGATAGATGTCTCGGTCTCCTGCAGAAGGGAGTCTCCAACCAAAACCTATCACTGCTTCTTGGTGGCAGTAGTCTTGATCCTTCTCATCTTGGGGAGGCCTGGCCTGGTCTTCTCCACCAACGGAACATACTCCTCCCCCTCAGTTGCTAGGGGTCCATATCTGTTCTCCAAGAAAACTGCTGCAGGTGGAGATGAAGAGTTCTTCCTGCTGCCAGAGGTCACAAGCTTCCAGCTCCCACCCTCCTGGGACTCCATGTCCTCTCTCTTCTCTAGTGCTGCCTGTGACAGTTCTTCCTCCACAGTCCCAGAGGTTTCCTTCAGCACTGAATCAATGAACTCCTCATGGTGGAGGATACTTTGGAGGCTCACCACCTCTTCCTGTAGTTCTCATGCCTGTTCCCTGAGAGACACCAAAAGGAAACGCTACTCACACTGCAGGTGCTCCCCCACCTGGCTATCACTGGCAGCCAAACATGCACCTGGGCAGAAGCCTCAATGGTGAATGGACCTGCCTAGACAGGAACCTCACAGGTACAAGCTGAGGCAGTGGCAGGGCTCTGGCATTGCAACATCCTCCATCTATTTCCCTGGATCTCTTAATCTTCCACCTCTCTCTTGCTGCTCTTCTTCCGAGCAGACCTTCCCTAGTCAACTCACCCGTAAGCTGGTCTGTTTACTGTTCCTTGGTTCTAACAAGGTTCCTTTTTTCCAGCTTTCTCTTACTAAGCTTAAAGGTTCCCCTTTAAGGAGGGGGCTGCAAACTGACCTGCAAACTGAATGGTGAACTGCTTGCAAACTGCTTCCCCTGTTTGCATGCATGCTCCCTGGTCATTCAGCAAGTCACCTGTACAGTACACACTTTATGGATTGTTTCGATAGCAGATGGTCCTACTTAGGTGTGAAAATTTCTTGAATCCACATAAGTTTATTTTATTTTGAATAAGGAGAAGAGTTTTCACAGTTGCAATCTGTTTCTTCCTAAAAGAAGCAGTTTTTCACTCCTACCAAAAACAGTTAGTCACAAACTTAAGCTCTTAGATGTGTTTTTGGACAAGCGAAACAAGTTATACAAGCTAAAGATTTTTCCCCCACTTGCTTTCTTACAGCATTTCTCTCTTTCCTCCTCCTTCAGACAATTTTTTCTGCAGGTGAAAAAGTCTTGAGTTTCATGGGCCTCTTTCCAGTTGAAGACAGATTTAATGGAACATTTAAAATACTTTAAGTCCTGGAGTTTGGAATTAATTTAGGCTACTTCTGAGGTACAAGTCACTCAGAAAGATATCCTACATTTTAAGAGGAAAAAAAATCCCCTTAATTCAGACTAAGGGAAAAGAGCAACACGACTTCTAATAAGAAGAAAAATATTTCAGGAATCTTTCTGTATTCTAAGCATCATTTAATTAAAGAACAATAGTGATTGAAATAAACTTCTCAATCAGAGAAAGGAAATGGCAAAGGTGTTTATAGTTTGAATCTTCCAGAGTTTTTGGGATCGATTTTTACTCTAGGTCTAGTTGCTCTTGTTCTTAGATTGCCCTCTTAATGTCATTCCATGTTAAAACCCAGCCAATCCACCACTGCTTTAGTTAGAACTTGGTGGAGATATGTCAGCATATCTGTTGTTCCCAAATCAGTCTCAGGGAACAACTTCTGACACCAGTTATAGAAAAGGCAGAGATCTCCTTGTATACTTTATTAATATTTAATTAATCATATTAGTATTAGAGTAATGTAATAATTTGTATTCTGCAATTCATCCAAAGTGAAACTTAATTGGACAGCAGTTATAATACAGTATTGGCAATAGAAATGTGATATGGCATTCCATTTCAATGGACCAGGTAGTAGCCAGAGTATCTGAACCATACAGCACTAGAGTAAAGAGAGTTATCACCACTGAGAGAGTAATTAACTAGAAGAGTCAGAAAAGAATGAGTGACATCTGAAACTTCAAACATTAAAGGACTGAGCTGCTGTTGAACTTAATGCATTAACACCTAAGCTTCTGTTGGCAGCTGAGGGTGAAGTGTGATGAGAAGTAAGCAGAGGTAAAACCCATTAGAAGGATAAAAAAAAAAAAATCCTGAAGCACCATATAATACCATATTAAGAACTTGTCACAAAAATCACTGCACCTAGAAATAAATCTGTTGACCAAGTGCAAGACAGGGATTAATCAAAGCAACTTCATCTCAGAAGCATACTGAATTCTCCAGGCTAGGCCAAAGCTAGCTTTGCTCAACAAATGAATGAGCTGGCAGAGGTGAAAGGTTTAAAACAAGTAATAAGACCTAACAGTTTCTTGAGAACATTTAGGTCAGAGAATGAAAACTCTTGAAAGCCTGATGATAGAATGAAGGTTTATTTCAGACTTCAAGACAGAGCTGTCCAACTTCTAAAGGGCCAGAGGCCCTAATGTGCCACAGGCTACACTAGTGGAGCCTACACCCCCAGGGGCTATTCCACGGTAAGCCATGCCCTCCCCTCCCCAACCTGCACACCATGCAGATACCCCGCCACCCCACTGCACCATGTGGACACCCACCACTGCTGCACTGCCCACCTGGCTTTTGGTCACCCTCAGCTCCCCCAGCCATGCTTCACTGCCCTAAGGCAGGGGAAGGCAGCAAAAGTTGGAGGAGGGAAGAGCATCCAGAGTGATGAAGGGATGTCAAGCAGTAGCCAAGGGGGTGACAATTTAACCCCTCACAGCCTACATGTGGTCTGTATGCTAGTAGTTGAACAACCCTGCTTCAAGCTATCAATGGAAAACCTACAAAGTGATTTGGCTTATACGACTGGGTTGTTCCTAGATGGTGCATATAAAGCTCAGGCCTACATAATGTGAAAATTCTGATAAATTAAATAACAAGGGGCACGGATGTCTTATGGTGATAGCTTTTATTCAACCAACTGCATAGCTGAGATAGTTTGACAAGCTTTCAAATGCTGGGAATATTTCTTTCAAGTCCTGATCTTTGCTGAGTTTATGCTGTAGTTCATAGAATCATAGAAGTAGGGTCGGAAGGGACCTTGTAGATCATCAAGTCCGACCCCCTGCCTGGGCAGGAGGGAAACTGGGCTCAAGTGACCCCAGCCAGGTAGGCATCGAGCCACTTCTTAAAGACCCCCAGGGTAGGAGCCAAAACCACTTCCCTTGGAAGTTGGTTCCAGATCCTAGCCACCCTTATTGTGAAGTAGTTCCTACGGATGTCTAATCTAAACCTACTCTCCAACAACTTGTGGCCGTTATTCCTTGTTATCCCGGGGGGCGCTAGGGGAAACAAGGTCTCCCCCAAACCCTTCTGGTCCCCCCTAGTGAGTTTATAGATGGTCACGAGGTCCCACCTTAGCTTTCTCTTGTGAAGGCTGAACAGGTTCAGGTCCCGTAGCCTCTCATTGTAGGGTCTGCCCTGCTGTCCCCGGATCATATGGGTGGCCCTCCTCTGGACCCTCTCAATATTGTCCACATCCCTCTTGAAGTGGGGTGCCCAGAACTGGACACAGTACTCCAGCTGTGGCCTGACTAGTGTCGCGTAGAGGGGGAGGATCACCTCCTTGGCCGTACTTGAGATGCACCTGTGGATGCACGATAGGGTCTGGTTAGCCCTGCCGACCGTGACCTCGCATTGTCGGCCCATGTTCATCTTGGAGTCAAAGATGACTCCTTGCATGTGTCACCTGTCTTGCTGACATATGTTGTTTGATAATATTTCTTATCAGTTCCAGTGTGGGGTGTTAGATGACTACCAAAGTTGTACAGTCACAGAGAACTGCTTCTTGTATTAAAGGAGGTTACTGCAGGGTATTTGGACAGCTCCTTCAAATGTATGGTTTCTTCTTTACTGGAGCATTCTTGTTGTAAAAAGGAAGATTTTAACCTACCAGGTGGGCGTCCTTCAGAGCAGATCAGGTGGTATGGTATCTGAGGGCCGAACTGTATATTGGAGCTTTTTCAGTGTGCTTGGGGTGATTGCTGGTCTCAGGGAGTTCATACACATGCTCCAGGAGTGGGGAGGGAGGCGCTTTAATTAAAGCGGCTCTGAGAGCAGGTCTAACTAAAGTGCCTGGAGCATCTCATGAATCAGTGTCCCCATGCTGCAAAATGGTGGTTCATCAAGTGAACTTTAGCTAAAGCACCCTCACCGCCATTTTTCAGTCTGAGGAGACTGATACACGAGATGCTGAAGTCTGCTAGAGCTCAGTTATTACCACACTCCAGCAGACTCAATTGATCGAGTCTGCTCCAACATGTTGTAATGACAGGGCACCAGAGCAGCCTCATTGCCCATGTATAGGCACCCTTTATGTCCAGCCAGCTTAGCAAATGTTTGGCTGCTTGCAGATGTTAAATGAAAAACAAAAAAAATTGCTTTATTGGAAGCAGCAGCACATTAGTTGGAGCCATTTCTGCAGCACCTGCATAGATTGGGAACTTCAGTGGGGCTTTTGGGTGCTATTAGCTAAAGCTGATTCAATCTGATTCAGCTGATTCAGCTATTAGATAAAAGCCCCCAAAAAAGCCCCACTGAAGCGCCCAGTCTATACAGACATTGAGCAAGTCAGGTCCAACTAACACACTGCCTCTTCTAGGCACGTGATGGGTTTGTCACTCGAATGTGCCAAGTTTAAAGTAAAGCACTGTCTTTTGCCTTTTTAAACATCCACAAGCAGCCTTTGTTTCTAATTTCACCTATTAAAGTTATTTGGTAGATTTCTGTTGAGTATGTGGACATTGAGGCCAAAGAGGGAATGGTTGTTTTGGACTAGATGCTAAGAACCAAGGACTTAACCCTGATTTTGGTTCTATGGCACATGATCACCTACCTGACTCCTCACACATGGAAAGTGATAATGACCCTCCTGCTTTTTGATAGACCTTGATCTTCCAGTAATCAGCTTTTTTTCTTTTGCTAACTGTTCATCTGCTACCCCTGAGAATTTATCTCCCTACTCTTTCAACTGTTTTCTACTATGCTGTGCTGGCTTTTATTCCTCATACCTGAAGAAGAATGCTTGCATTTGAAAGTTTGTCAAACACTATCCCAATTATGCAGTTGGTCCAATAAAAGATATCACCCTAAGAAATCTTTCCTTTTCTCATAGCTCCTGGTCTATCGTGGTTACAACATCACTCTTAAATTATTTAACCACATGAATAGTACCACTTAAATGTGCCAGTTTTTTTCCAGGTTGGAGACCCCAAGGGGTAGTTATTTATATCAGTCAATGACCTGACTTGCAGGTTTGTTAGAAAGAGGTATCTAGCTATGTTAATTTCAAGGCATGCAGAATGCACTTTTTTACTTACTAATTGGTTCAAAGAAGCATAAGCATCTCATGAAGTAGGCTGTCGCCTATGAAAGCGTTTGTCTTTTTGAACCAGTTATCCCCTAAGGAGCCACCATGCTCTGCCTTCTGCAAGTTTATTATAGATCTGCTAATACTAAAAATAAAATGCCCATATGTCTTAGAGCGCCTGTGGCATATTTCACAAGTACTGTAACTAAGAACTTCTAGGAATAAGGATGAACAGGGCTGTTTAGACTTAAATCTACATTAGTAACCTCTAATTAATTGAAATCTCTGGAAGAGCAGTGAAGACTGTCCATTTTCAACACTGCTTTTGTTCTTGGGGTGCTGTCTGTTGTAGGCCATGGACATTTAATTTTAGTTAAAAACAATGTTTTTCATACAAAACCTTTTGATATTGCTAATAGTTTGCCAGTACTATTATAACTGGTTCTAACAATAAAATATATTAACCACAACTAGTTTTAAATGAATCCACCCATCCGATCAACCTCTCTATACCAAAAGTCATTGCAACAAACAAGTGGCCTTTGTAATGTGACAAGCAGACTATTTGTAGATGATGAAAATGCTGGCAGTCATGAAAAGCCAAAGAAAGTTTCTCTCCTCAAAAACAAAAAACTCATTATTTTCCAAAATGACTACTCCAGCCTATCTGCATCTGTTGATTGCAATTTTACTCTGGTTAGAGTGGGGTTGAGGACAAGCACTCATACAACATGGATTCAACTTTTTTTCTTTTATGAAGTTAAAAACAAAACCAGCTTAAGTTACACAGGTTAGCAGCCAGTAAACCTCTTAGATTTTCTCTATTATACTCACACCACAGGTCATTTAAGAGTCATATTCAAAAGAAATAATACACATTCAACAACTATTAAAGGATTATTGAATATTAGGGAAAATCCATAGGACACTAAAATAAGTAGTTGTACCAGAAACCTGACCATGTCTTATAATTATCTCACATGGGGAAAGAACTAATGCTACCTAATCCTTATAGGAAAAGCCCTAGACAGAATAATGAAACTTACTTAATATAGTGTAGTAAAACAAACCAGCTTGCTATAAATGCTTACTTTCCTATCAGCTCTTGAAGCTCAAATAGGCAGGGTCTACCACACTCAGAAACCACGGTTCTCATGCTCTTTCTGCTACCTTCAAATGGATGACAGTCCGCTTCTTAAAAAGGGCAGCTCCCGCTAACCAAAGTATTACATTATAAAACTAATAAACAAACATCCCAAATGTCCACTACTAAATGCAGAGGTGCACATCATTAAACAACTTCAATGATTTCAGTTATTTCCAAGTATTAAAAAATACTCGTGACATTTTTTTCAGAACCTCAACCACGGACAAGAAAGGTATCAACAACATCTCTCAACCACTGTAGTTAACTTGTCATTCAGGACAGGAGAGACTGTTCCCCAGCAAAATATTGTATGTCACTGAAAAGGAAGGACACTACCCACAGTAAGGAACCAAACTCCCAACCTCATGCTCCCTACACCATTATCAAAAATATTACTAATTCCAAGCAATACAAAGAAACTGTTTGTGTACCACTTAATATGGTGAACAAAACTAAGGCACACAGTAGAAACAATTCATGCTAATTTAGATTCACGTGCCAAGATTTTCAACTGACTTCTATTATTTCTATCAGCACAACACGTTGGTAAGTAACACATCAAGAGAGAAGATACACCATACGGGCAGAACAGGTGGCCTGTTTAGCAAACAAGAACAAGGAGGGGCGAACAATTTCTTGTTCACCAAAGCATGAATTGCCAGAACTGAAAAATTAAATAGAATCTGTGCTGCTGCATTAAATGCTTGAGGTGGGCGAATGACGCATGTAGTTATCCATGAATATTCATTTAGAACTATAAAGGAATTCATTTCAGCCACATTTGTGCCCTTCTGTTTGTTCTCTGCGGCAATCAAGTTTTCCTCAGAAGATATGAAAATCATATACAGAATTACATATGCCACAATTGGTGAAAACTAGCAAGTCACAGATTTTCTTGGGGAAGGTTCACTCATCCACATTCAGGGTAGAAAGACACAACTTGTAGCTGATCACAAGCGTAGTACAGTTAACTAACAGGTTAATCCATCCATGTAGAACCTTATTTCACCAGGTCTGACCAACAAATTCTAACAGCTGAAGACTGCACACAGCTCAGTATTTGATCAGCTTGTCATATTCTGAACAGGACAGGAACAAATTCTGGCCTTGTGGACTAGGAGCAAGATCTTATTCCTGTTATTAAAAGTGGCACAGCTGAATTCTGCAAGCCTTTGAAGTAAGAGACCGGATTCTGTAGTCCATGACAAAGACCTAAAGTGATGGATATAGTATTAAATATTTAGGAGAGGCTTGATATGAGAAGGTGTGCGCCAAGCTGCACACCACTTTTTTCATTAATCACATTACCCTAGTCATAGATTGATTTTTCCTGCACCTTGGCTAGCAACATTTTTCCAAGGTGATGGAATCTGGCGATTTGAAATGGTGGAAAAGTGGGGAAAAAAACCCACACACAAACGTGGAAAGCATATGAACATTGTAGCGATGATGGTCCAAGAAATGTTTGTGAAGCAAGGTTTTTTGGTGATATAGTTTACTGGAGCAACTCTATAGTTGGGAGAGATGCTAGCAAAGCTTTTGGGCACAAGGTGTCCTTCTTCAGGATGAGAAAAGAAACTTAGAACCCAAAAGGTGCCCTAAACCTGAAAAAGGGTGCTTTTCCAACTATCAGTTTGGTTGACTAAAATATATCAACAAAGAAACAAAACCTTGCTAAAAACCATTCGAGTTTTTTCCACAAAAAACACACAAGACAACTTGAAAAAAATTATATTTGGTAGTGGATGTCAGTATATGCAAGTCTCTGATATTCTTATAGCCTCTGAAATGGGACCTCTGTCCCTGGGATAGCAGCTCTAAGAAATAAGATTGCAGCCATGTCTGAGCTAAGGAATGGGGGATCAGTGCATCTCCTCTTCAAGTTTCTCTATGTATATCTTGGGTACAAAACCAACATCTAAAAGGACAGTTAGCCTTAATGCTAATACTATCAAGTAAAGAAGCATTGGCTTATAATGTGGTGATTGCTGTGGAGTCGCTAGCAAGCTACACATATATTCGACCTGGGATCATGACTGCTAGATAGGTGCTATGGGATTCGAGAGTGCTACTGAGCATCACTAAATGAGACAGGCCAGCTCTTCTCCTCCTTCCTCCTATTCATGAGAACTGATATTCTGTGTCCTTGAAAACAGTTAGCAGGGTTGCTTTTGATATGTGACAGAGGACACATTGGTATGTGCTGGACAATATTTCTTGTTACTTGGCAACAGTTCTTTTCCTCTTAGCAACAGAAATAGAAGAGTAGAGGCTTTTGAAGAGAGGAAAGAACATTGAACATGAAAAGTGAAACCCTCATATTTCATTGTCAGCAGATCTCTTAGCCAAAAAGGATTTTAATTTTCACTTTGGGGAAGAGGTGACATGCATAAGTAAAATTTATTACATAACAGCTGAATTTGTGACTGTAGGCTCTTTGTGATGGGGACTGTCACTATATTTTTACAGAACCTAGCACAAGCACATCCCAGGTTGGCCAGGCTGTAGACTACAAATGCAAAATAACAGATTTAACAGATATACCTACCTATCTATCTCTATATATGACTTTTTAACTTCAGTAATGAAGTCATACAACATACCTAATTCTATTAATCTGTAATATTTTAAACAACAGATGATGATAATGTTCTTCAGCCCACTTGAAAATATAGCTTTGTAAACTTTGAACTCCCCCAGCAATACCATTTTTATGTTTATTTGCTTTATGCTAAAAGCCTGGGGGGGAAAAGTGTCTTCTTAGAATTCAGCAAGGTAAACTGTAATTGCACATATACTCATTCAAAGTACATGTGCATGAGTATATGTGTTAAACTATTAAACTATTCTTAAACTATTGTTAAACTATTAAATCATTTATTTAAAAAAAAGTAATAATTGTGCCATGGAGTTGATCTAATTTCTGAATTACTCCTTCTAATAATTTGCTGATGAATCTTGTCGTGAACATCTTTCTCCAAGAAAAGCCTAGCTGTCGTATGTGTTCAACTCTTGCCCGGTTTGTTGCGAGCAACCAGCCGGACTTAACTACAGGAAAAAAGTGCTGCTTCTCACTGTTAAACCTGGCCTTTTCAAATGAAAAGTTCCCCTTAGACAATTGCTCCCTCTCTTCTGATCTGTTAAGCTGTTTTCCACTCTGTGTTCATATTGGACTTAGTTTCCTGGGTTTCATTTTTTTGTATTAATTAAATGTGCTCCCATAGTGTTATTGACTATTGCAACTTCATTTAGGCTAAGTACAGACACTAAAAAAGCCCAAGGCATAATCAATTGAAGTTATGCAGTTTTCTGCAAGCGGTGTAGGTTAGATTGGTAGCAAACAGAACACGTGTTCATCGTTTAGTGGGGGGAAGCATGCAGGATGCCTGCACTGGCTGAGGCCAGCAGGTTGGGGGCACTCCTGCGTTCTTCCCAGAGTACCCTGTGGACTCCATGGAGCCGGAGACTGCCGAGCGCAGCAAAGCGCTGGGGTCCACCCCAATTGACTGCTGGGCAGAGACAAGAACGTCCCCTTGGTATGTCATCTGTCAGCCATGGGCATCTGTCAGCTGTAGGTAGAGAGCATGGGGGTGGGGAGGGGGAAGGGCACCCCCCACTCCCGCCACTGCATGCCTTCAGTTGACGGTGGCCTGTGGCTGACAGATGACATGGCAGAGGGAACAAGAAATGCCCGTCACCCTAGTTGGATTCCATGTTGCTGTGCCCACTTGCCAGGGTTCTCTTGGGCTCAGTGTCAGGTCCGTGTGTACATCATAGGGTGCTTTGTGACGGGGTTTGTGCAGGACCACAGACATCTCCCATCCCCCCCCATGCTGCCTGCTTGTGGTACTCAGCCATAGCAGTTAAGCACAGAGCAAGTGCCAGCATACCTCCCTGTGAACAGGGGTTAGGGAGAGGCCACAATAGGAGCCTGGGTTGGTAGCAGACAATGACCTACCATGAATCAACATGGGATCTAGTACAGAAGTTGAATTCACAGTCCAACCTAAATTGATTAAGGATGACTACACATCAATCCAGGTCTCTCTCAGACTGGATTTTGCCATTTTTAAACCTGTCTGTGTGTGCTGAGCTTCTGTTCTGTTATGGGTATAGCCCAGTTTCTGATCACCAGGGATCCTGGTTTTCTCTGATTAAAAATTGCAAATTATCTGATTAAAAATTGAAAATTCTCTGATTAAAAACCCAAAATCTGTGATAAAAATTAAAGGCCCCCCCCACAGTCCTCCTCCAGCACTGCTAGTGCCCTGCACTCCCCCCCCCCAGTCTCAACAGCTCTCCTGATGCCCCTCGCACCAGGCCCCCAGACCCACAGACATGCAGACACAGACATGCAGACACAGACACTGACACCCACCCCAGCAGGTAAGTGTGTGTGGGGGGAAGGGGCGGGGCAGGGCAGGGCAGGGCCAGGGGGTGAGGGCAGGGGTGCCATTCTCTGGGCCACATACATGCCGGCTGGCCTGATAGGAGGTTCGCATGCAGAGGCCACCGCCGCAACTCTGCCATTGCACCCTGTGCTACCATCCCACGGCCACCTGCGTGGCTTTGTGGGCAAGTGGAGCAGGGTGCAGCAGCGGCAGTGCGGTGGCAACCACCGTGTGTGGGCCACATATGTGCTGCCCGGCTGCGGGGTGAAACACGGGGTTTTCATGTCCCACAACTGGCTGCATGGCTCCGCAGCATTGCGGGGTGGTGGTGGCTGCATGCAGGGTGTGGGGGCTTTGTGGGAAAGCACTGCCACCACGGAGCCATGCCCTTTGCCCCTGGATCCTGAAGGTAAGTGGGGCTTGGGGGCTGTGGGGCAGGGCTGGGGAAGATGGTTGGGGGCTGAGGGAGCAGGGGTGCTCCTGGTCCTAGGTGGCACACTGCAGCTGGGAGCAGGGCCAGGGGGTGAGGGCAGGGGTGCTGCTCCGTGGGGGGCTTTGCAGGCAAGCGATGAGGGGTGCAGTGTGGTGATGCCCGCCGAGCTGTGCTCGGAGCTGTGCGGCTGGCAGCAGCTGCACAGCATGGGGTGGTGGTGGGGATGGCTGCGTGCCGCCCAGCAACCACCATGTTGCTGCTTCCGCTGCTGCCCGGCAGCCAGCTGCACAGCTGGAGGTATGGCTGTGCTCTGGCTGCATGCCAGCCTCCTTCTCCCCCTCCCCTGGGCAGGCAGCCGGGCAGCATGTGTGCGGCCCGTACATGGAGGGCACCACCACACTGCACCCTGCATCTCTTGCCCGCAAAGCCCCCCACAGAGGGGCCCTCACCCCCTGGTCCTGCTCCCAGGTGCAATGTGCCACCTGGGGCCAGCAGCACCCACCACTCCCTCAGCCTCCAGCCATCTTCCCCAGCCCTGCCCCACAGCCCCAGTTACCTCCATGCTCCATGGGCAAAGGGCAAGTCTGAGCCTGAGCCTGGCCTTGGCTGACTCAGAGGCTCAGGCCCTGGGAGTTGGGGTTTCCCACCCTTTCTGCAATGGGCACTTGCAGGCTGGAGCTGTGCTAGCCTGCAAGAGCTCTTTGCAAAAGCAGAGAATCCATGGATTTCTCTGCCAAAAAGGGAAATCCACATTTTCTCTGATAAAAACAGGGAATCCGTTGTTTTCTCCATTTTTCCATGGGTAGCGGAAAACCCGGATCCCTGCTGATTATTTATACCAATAAAAATATAATGTCTGTACCTAGTCTTAAGTTATTTCCAGCAGGGTCATCAGCATATGGGGAAAGGCTCATTTGTTTAATTGTCCTTCAGCCCATTCTGGGAATCATTAGAACTATGTATTGCTAGGACAGATGGATATGATCTCTGACAAAGCCAAACATAATTCAAGAGATGTTTGGGGAAGACAGATTGGAGATGGAGAGTAAGAAAGGAATATGCCTAAGACTCATTTGCTTCTTTAGACATGAGACCAGGAAGTCTGGCCTCAATGAAAGGTCTTCTTTTTAATAAATAGTTTCTTCCACATAAACCCTTTTCCCCAAAGCTTTATTCAAGGTTTAAAATGACTGTTTAAAATTCAAGTGAGCCAAGAAAGAGGCACATGTAAAGTTTAGGCAAATAAAAGGCTGAATACACTGTGAGGGGAAAAGAAAATGGTGAAAACTCCCATTGCATCTCTCCACAAATCTTTTGCAGATAAAGAAAGGATAAATGCCAAACTATTCTGCATAGTATTATTATTATTTTTTTGAGGGAATCATGGATTTATTTCATGCAGACAGAGTAAATGAAACAAACACCTGAAAAGTTACTCCTGTAAGGTGAAATCCCTATATATTCTAGATTTAGACAGTACTCTTTTACCAGACCTTCCTGGACTTGCTTCTGTTACCTGATTTTATATCATTTAGGCAGCTGGACCATTTTACTACAGTGGTAAAGTTAGGTGTGAATACACATATTGTCCATCATTCTAAAATGCACATATTATAAATCATATCTGTTGATTTAACAGTAGCTTCTCTTCCAGATAAAAGGGTCAAAGAGGAGGCAACTGTCCATAGTGATTCATCTAGTATCCTCAGAAGAGTGAAGGGAACACTGGGTAAGTAAACTGGACCCAGAGAATAGTTAATCAGTGTTAACTAGCCTACCAGTTCTGCTACTATCATCTTCTCAAATTATGAAGGATGGTAGACACTTAGCAGACGACTTGTAGCATTCTGCTTTAAAAAGATGCAGGTATATCATTTGTCATAGAAGAGACAATGACAAAACCATCAAGTCTTCCTAAAACAAAACAAAAAAAGAACAATCATTTCAAAGACATTTGTTTTTTGCAGCTAAAGTTTTGGGGCTATTTACATTTATTGAAGGGAGAAGAGAGGTTGAGTTGGCTAAACTTGAACAAAAACCACAATAGAGCTATAAAAAAACAGCCCAAGTACTCATTACAGTAAAAACTTAGCAGCACTGGTACATTACAGTTTGGGTTTCATTTTCTAGCAGGCCTCAATATATTACATTATTGCTAATAAATTAAAAGGAAGCATAATATTGTCTCTCAAAATCTAATACTGTAACTATGTAAAGGAGAAGCTGATGATGTAATGTTTAAGAGTTTTTATCTTCTTTTCAGTATGATAAAGTCAAAAGGGGTAGCAAAGGCAAATTAGAAATAATACACACGAGTGAAAATATGGATAAATATAAATTTGCATCTTAATAGCTTTGTGATACAGAGCTCATGATTAGTATTTGCATTACTTGTTCTGTGTATACATATCTTTTTTAAATGTCCCTAATCTGCTTGTATTGAGTAGCACCAAGAATATTATTTTCTTAGACAGATATATGTGATTGGGGAAAGGTTTCCTTGAGGACTTAAGTATGTACAAAATGTTCTTATAAAGTTGGCAAATACTTTTTTCTTTTTAAAAAATGTGTCCATTTATAGAAGATTCTAGACAATAAAACAGAATACTATAACTAATGCCATATAGTGACAAAAAAACCAACAAAAACCCCTGAGTTCCAGAGGACACAAGATTTTGTCTTTAAATAGTCTGTACCAAAAAAGACAAAAGCAACTGAATTTCACATGTTAATCTCTATGGCCACGTCCACACATCTGTGGCACCACATACCACACTAAATTCTTCATGCTGCAAGGGAGCAACACTGTGGGGTTTTTTACCCCTGGATATCCTGGGCTCAAATAAAAATATGCAAAAAAAAAAAAAAAAAAAAAAAAAAAAAGCAGAGCAGCACATGCGGGGGCAGTGTACACTGCTCAAAAACAAAGCCTGGCCAGTTGGCCAGGCTCCAAACAGCAGGATTTCTGCTGCTGCAGCCCCAAGAGCACCCCAGGAACCCAGGGCGGGGGTAATCTGCCACTTTCCAGAGGGCACATGGAACAGGCATTCCCCAGGCACAACTGGCAGTGGCACAAGATGTCCCACTGCTAGTTGTCCACTGGGAACCAAACATCCATGCTTGTATGGATGCGGCCTATCGTGCCACCCTTCCCTAACTTCTACTATTGAAAAAGGGACGATAACAGCAACAAACCAAACCAAAGAACAGATGAGTAACTATGCAAAGGAAAAGTATAAAGAAGTAATAGTAAGTCAGCTTGAATAAATTAGTTAAATTTACTCACATCTGAACAGTGCAGATACCATGCTGTAGTACAGATTGTTTTGGGAAATACAAGGTATGAACAATACTCCAAATTCCTTACATGCTTCTGTACAAATCAAAATAAAATCAATGGACAAAAAAAGTTGTTTCATGTACATAGTAGCTCCTATTTTCATATTTTTTAAAGTAAAAAATTGTGTAGTCTGGTAAAAAAGTTATTAATTTTGGTCCCATGTGATTCATGTAAACTTTCACTGACCTACAGGATGACCTTAGGAAAAGAACTTTGTTGGTTGTCTCAATTTCCTTATCTGTAAAATGAAGAAAATGATACTTGTACCTGTTTTACAAAGCACAGAAATGAATGGATGAAGCAGAAGAGCTTTGCACTCACAGAGGAGCTGGTTATCATAGAGACAATCTCAGTTTTTGCCTACAGATATTTACAAAAGGTAAAACTGCTAAACTGAAATAATTGAAAGACCTATTCACAAGTTTCCTCCCAGTTGTGTTTTTCCTTTATGCTGAGCTTCATAGGGCCTCATATGCAGATCTTATCTGCTGTTCTCCTGCTACCTCTCATCAAAAGAGCTGCTAAATCTGTTTGCTTCTTCTTTTTCTGCTCTAGAAACCACAGGATATTTTCTAACTTGTCTGTTGTAATAAAGAAAGCTTGCCAAGACTAATTAGTTTGGCCTAAATTTAACCTATTTAGTGAAAAACTCTAGTGATATCACTCCCTTCATAACAAAGCTAAGCTATAACTTTTAAAAATGCACATTATACATGTGTGTTGCACAAAAACATTATAAATATTTTAAGCACCTTTTCTACATTAACAATATCAAATCTAAACTAGCATTATTATGTTCAAATCCATACCATCTTGCCTGGAAACCAGACATTTCAAGTTTTAATTTAACAGTATAATATGCACATTTGTATTAATAAACATGTCATGATTTTTACCTTTTTCTTTACTGCATTTCAGACATAGATGGTTAAAATATCCAAAGATTTTTGCAGGTGTTGGTTATAGCTGTGTTGGTCTAAGGACACAGGCAGGCAAGGTTCTTTGGGTAAATGTGGTATCTTTTATTAAACCAACTAAATAGTTTGGAAAATTGTTCTTTGTAAGCTTTTAGGCACAAACACCCTTCTTCAGGCACAGGGAGAGTCTCCTGGGGTGTCCATACTTTCCTGGGTGGAGTAGAAGTATAAACCAATATATAAAATACAGGTCTATGAAACTGCAAACAGGGAAGGGAAGGGATGGCAGGGAAGATCAGAGTGGATGGAAGACAACAGGTGCGAGACAGGTAGGTAGAGTAGGGAGGGAAACAGGGAAATGTTGACCTGGTGACAGAATGTAGCTGTTATTTTACAAACAAAACCAGGTCTATCACCAGGTCAACAACATCATTCATATTTTACCAGCTACATTTTCATTTGGTCAACATTCCCCCTTTTCCCCGGCCCACCCCACCTACCTGTCTCTCACCTATTATCTCCCATCCACTCCGATCTTCCTTGTCAAACATTTGCATTTTCATAGACCTACATTTTGGAGAGCACACAAACTCCACAAAATCTGTTTGTGTTGGAAAGCTTGCAAAGAACAATTTTTCCTACTATTTAGTTGATCTAATAACAGATATCACATTTACCCAAAGAACCTCGTCTTCCAAGATTTTTGAGTGCTCACTATTTCCTCATTCTTTTATCAAGTTGGAAAAAAGTATCCATTTATTCCAACGTGTCTAGGAGATTAACGAATTAAAGCCAACAAATGAGTACCATTTTCCTTTGAAAAACTAGAGGATGGATCAAAATATGGCCTTAGACTGACCTTTCAAAACAAATGGAGCTATAAATTGGTGATAATCAACACTTCCATTATATTTTTCTCTGCAACAAAGAAAAAAAGCCTTGGAAATATTTGCCAAACAAATGTTTGACTAATTAAGGACAAAATCAAAAGTTTACAAGTTTCATCAGCCAACAACACTGAATTTTAAAAAAATGAAAGATCTTGATAAAAAAGGAGCCTGCACTTTCTAGTAAGCCTTTGATATTTTCTTAAATTACTTGGTATTTTCTTAGAGGTATTTTTTGTTTATATCTAGTGCATCAAGGGAAAAAAAAAACACATCTAATTTGTTATAGCATGCTCCCTTACAAAGACAGAGAGTAAAATAAATGGAAGCTGATATTTTTGGTGTAAAATTACTTACTGATATTAGTAAATGGCCATTTAGTAACTAATATCCTTGCCGTTAACACTTAAGCAAGAGCAACAGGTGAACAAATTAAAAAGCATCAAACAAGCCCGCTTACTTACTTAAAATTAAATACATCTTGTATTTAATTTTAAGTAAGTAAGCAGGAACACCAAGTGTTTTATCCTCACCTGGCTCTCTGAAGATCAATGAAATAAATGTATGCCCTTCTTTACTGATAGGTCAATGGAAAGAAAAGTTAAGGCCAGTATTTGCAGACCAAATGGAGAAATGCCTACCAACTTTGGATGCAACATATGATGCATCTTTCTCTTAATCTGTTTAACTGCTTACTACTAAGAACGCCTATAGAACTAAGTTCCAGGGCCTCATTAACTAAAGATAGATGCCCAGATTTCTAAATGGTGTCTATACTTTCGGTTGCTACAGAAACCAAGTGACAACATAAAAATGAGAGCTATTTTTCTCCAAGTTCAAGAGCTGACCTAAGGAAGTACCAGAAGTCTGGATTAAGAAATCCCAGGCTTCTGTTGGAAATATGCTGAAACTGAAGGACAACTGTCTGTACAATACTTGGCATGTCTACATGAGACATTTACTGTGGAGTAGAGTAATTAGCTCTGCAGTAAACATCTCACATCTACACATGCAGCCCTATTAGGCTGTAGAAAAGTAATGAACTCTGCAGCAGGGTATTTACATGTATTACCGTGCTGTGTAGTTTTTTACTCTGCAGCACTGCACATATGGACACTGATGCAGCTGGCTGGGACATGAGGGTACTTCATTGTAGGGGCTGCCTGCCAGCTATCCCTGCGCTGGAGCACCCTCATTGCCCTAAGAACCAGGGGGTATCTGGTTCTCCTCCCAAATGGAGAGAGAGCAAACAACAGGGTCAATATTGCCTTAAAGTATGCTTCAGTTTTCTCCAAATGAGGACTTTTTCATTCCCTCCAAACAAGGACCTATTCATTCCTCCAAATGAGGACCCAGTTATCTCTTCCAAATGAGGGCCTATTTATCTATTTATCTCCTCCAAATGAGGGCTCAGTTAACTCTTTAATAAATCCATTTTATTGAGCATTATAAAGTATTTACTCCAAGCATGCACATAGATATACAGTAAAAATTTCCTTAACCGGCACCTTACAAGCCGGCATGCATTATTAACCAGCATGCCAGCTTGTAAGGTAAAAGCAAAACCAGAAGTGCCCACCATGGCACTTCCGGTTTCACCAAGCCCCCACGGCCCTGTTGGAAATATGCTCTTACAAAAAAAGCAAAGCAGCCTGTGCTGCCAAGCCTCTATGCCAGGGGTGGGTAATTATTTTGAGCGGAGGACCGCTCGCTGAGTTTTGACAAGCCATCGAGGGCCGCATGACAGGCAGCCAGGGGCAGATAAATATTAATTTTCTAAATTTTGGGGGGGGACCCTGCAGGCAAGATAGAATGGCCTGGTGGGCCACATTTTGCCCACTCCTACTCTATGCCCTGGGGCATAGCAGCCTGTGCAGAGCCCGCCTCCCTGTCACTCAGGGCCTGTGGGAGGCACAGCGAAGAGGCGGGAAGGACGGCAACACCCCAGATGCAGCAGGAGAGGTGTCAGCCTGAACAGACAAAGGCACCTGTTCAGGCTTCTCAGTTAACCGGCATATTTTGTTCCCCCCCCCCGCCCCCCATTCTCCATGGGTGCTGGATAACAAAGCTTTTGTTATAATCTTAGCAAGCAATAACTGCATATTATCAGTCCTAATAATACACATCTTAAGAGCTGGCCAGGCAACTCAGAGTGAGCTGGTTCCTTGAAAGGAGATCAGATGATTTCATGTCTCAAGCATTGTTAGGGTGAGGAGAAGGGAAGGGGGAGGAGAAAAGGGGAAGAGGAAGGGGAAGGGAAAAGGAGGTAATATTTTTAGTCCTCTAGTCATATAGCTACCAAATAAGCCAGGGGCAGGCACTTATTTCTGGTGGAGGGCTACTTACTGAGTTTTGGCAAGCCATCAAGGGCCACATGACAGGCAGCCAGGGGCAGATAAATATTAATTTTCTAATTTTTTTAGGGTCCCCATGGGCCAGATAGAATGGCCTGGTGGGCCGCATCTGGCCCATAGGCCGCATTTTGCCCACCCCTGAATTAAGCCAATGACTTTCATGTTAATGTTTTTCATTAACAACTTGGGTTATGTCTTCACTTTATCATTGTTCTCCCCTTCTTCTTGGTACCAGGAGCCTTCTGCTTCAGATATGGGTGAAATGTGCCCTTTTATCTACAAACAAAACTTGTGAAGTGTGCCCTTTTATCTACAACAAAACTTATATCATTAGACTCTTGCAGAAAAATAAGCTACATCAGACCCTTTTCTCTGTAAAAAGCAGGTTCTACAATAAGAGCCTGTGGCATATACTAGGTCTGTGAATGTACTCTAGCTCACATACGTTAAGGCCGCTAGGCCTGGTAGGCCTAACAGACCATTTTAGTCGTATCAAACATCAAGAGGATGAGCTGTCTCTATACCCTCATGCTCCAGCCAGCTGCTCTGCACATTGAATCAGGTTGGAGCAGCCTTGGACTGGCAGGCTGACCCTGCTGCCAGCCAGGGCTGCTCCGACCCAGCTCCATGTGCTGCAGTCACAGACACATGTTCAAACAGCATACCCAGGAGCAATAGACTCCACCATATGTGCCAGAGTTTGTTGCTGTGTGCTAAGAGCACATGTAGATGCACCCACTGAAAATCAAAAATCCTTGACAGTGAGGGATAAAAAACTCATTGCCATTTCTCCTAAGGATTAGCAACACAGTACATCACTGGGACTGCAGGTCTTCCATCAACAAGAAGTTCTACTCATTATCATTCTGTAGTGAAGTTACTACCTACTTAATAAGTAGGATGAATAAATGGAACAGAAGTGGTTATAATATGCAAAACAGACACACAAAAGAAATGTCAATAAGAGAAACCAAAAAAAGCCCAGAAAGTCTACAAGCAGCTAATGGAATCAGACATAGTAAAACTGAAAACAACAAGACAAAGGCACCTGGCAACCAAAAAACCTCTTGTAACAGACAACAATACATCCCTTTTTAACTGTTAATGTTATTTTAGTATTAAAGAGATTAAACCTAGTGAGAAAGGAAACAGTGAGCTAATTTTTAATAGGATTTAGTTATTCATTTGTCTCCAGGTCTGAGTACAGTCCTCTGCTTGGAATTATTCAAACCTACAGAATACGAAGGAAATTGTCTCTTCTCATATAGAAAAAGATTTCCCAAAACTGAAAAAAACATGGAGTAAAATTAATGACTTTCACAGGTTAACCTGTGCAGCTGACTCTGGTCATAAAAAGGACAACATGGTTGTAAAGGTCTTTTCTAAAGGAAAAAAAAATACTAGTTCTATATGACAGACAGCAAACTCAAGAGGCACTGCAAAATAAGTCGCTAATACAGAACGATACCTCATAGCCGAGTTAAACAGCACTGCTCTCCCTTGAAATATTCAGTGTTATTAAAAGCACAACCAAAAGCAATTCTAGGATTCGTGACTGACTTCTGCAAGATGTTGAACATGAGCACCTTCAGTTCTTACTGATTTTAAGAACAGGGCCATTAGTACTGGTGTCAACAAAGTACACTTAAAACAAAAAAACCTCAAAATTTGGATTTAGAGTACTGCATCCAGTTCTGGGCTCCACACTTCAAGGAGGGATGTGGACAGCATTGAGATGGCCCAGAGGAGGGCCACTCGCATGGTCAAGGGGCAGTGGGGCAGGCCCTATGAGGGGAGGCTACGGGACCTGAACCTGTTCAGCCTCCACAAGAGAAGGCTGAGGGGGGATCTGGTGGCCATTTATAAACTTACTAGGGGGACCAGTGGGGAACAGGAGAGCCCCTGTTCCCCTGAGTACTACCAGGAGTAACTAGGAATAACAGCCATAAGTTGACTGGGAGTAGGTTCGGACTGGACATCAGGAAGCACTACTTCACAGTCAGGGCGGCTAGGATCTGGGACCAACTTCCAAGGGAAGTGGTGCTGGCTCCTACCCTGGGGGTCTTCAAAAGGAGGCTAGATAATCACCTTGCCAGGGTCGTTTGTCCCCAGTATTCTTTCCTGCCCATGGCAGGGGGTCGGACTTGATGATCTGCTCAGGTCCCTTCCAACCGTACCAACTATGAAACTCAAAAACAATAGAGTCCAAGCTAGGAAACTTGGTAATTTAATTTCCCATTAGAAATACTGAAACTCAGAAATTCTGATGAAAGTTCGACATATATATATATATATATATAAAAACAAAGACTAGAGTTTTTGGAAAGTGCCGTGAGAAGGAAATTGCAACATATTTTTGCTCCGGGGGAAGGGTGATCAGAAAACTAGAGCAGTCCACATGGTAGTGGAGACCCTGGAAGACCTTAGCTCCTAACACTTGGCAGTCTATATGACATAGCTGCTTGAAGCCATGCACCCTGAAATTCTGGGCTTCCAAGCTATCCAGTAATTTACAAACCTGCCTATGACTTAAAGTTACTATGAAAGCCAGGAAGTTTCTGTATTCCAACAGGTAAGCATTATAAGGTAAGAATGATTTGTAGATAAGTATCCAACCAGATGTACTTGCTATCTTCTAATAATATGATTTGTAACAAGTCTTCATAATTTAATTAGAGATGACATTTTGATAACTGCATATTTCTACTTCTACAGTTACCAGCATCTCTAATTAGGAAATCATCCAGGCTAATCAGAATCTATATCTTACAGTGGTTTGATGGACCACCAGTATATTGTAAGCTTTCAGATCAACCACTTGTAAATTCAAATTACAAGGCCGTTTATGTTTATCTATACTTAAATGACTTCAAGGCTAAGCACATAGGCTGCCAGAACCAGTGATAAAATAAGAAACAGCCATGTGTCAAAATTCTCAGACTTGAATAATTAAAGATCAAAGAAGTTCCAAGGTTTTTAGACTTAAGTGCTTAATGATAAGCAACCAAGTGCATTGGCCAAAATCTACGATGATAAATACTTACAGTTCATCAGCTAGAAAGCTTAGCACTTTGTGAAAATACATACCCACAACAGTTTAGCCACCTAACGTTAAATATCCAAGTTAAGTTTCTAAGTTAACCTAAATTTAATATATTAGATTAAGATGATGCTGTGGATATCTTTAGAAAAAAGCATATAAAGTAGGGCTGTGCAAAGCTTTGGTCCCTGATTCAATTTAGCAATGATTCAGTGGCCAAATCAATTCAGAGAGATTCTGAAAGATTCAGAGATTTGGACATAGACACAGCTTTAAATGTTTTTTCTACATACCTCAAGGTACCAGGCAGCTCATGAATGCTGAGATGGTGGGGTGGATGAAGTGTCCCATGGGAGTGCAGGGGGATCCCCAGCGCAGTTGGCAACAGACCCAGAAGTGGACCAGAAGCACTTCTGGGTCTGCCAGGGAGCGTGCAGGCTCAGCAATTAGTGCCTCCTGGGTCTGGGGGGCACCTGGGGTCCCCCCACAGTCAAATGCTGAGCCGGGTTGTGTGGGGGGGCCACCCTGCATGCCCCCCAGTAGACCAAAAGTGCACCAGAAATACTTCCGGTCCACTTGTTCACCACCGAGCACATAAGAGGCCCCCCACCCCGTGCTCCTGTGGGATGCTCCCATCCACCCCACCATCACAGCATTCATGAGCCATGCCTGGTACCTCAAGGTATGTAGAAAAAACATTTAAAGCTGTGTCTATGGCCAAATTGCTGATTCTCCAAATCAGCATCAAAGCTTCAGATTCAGATTCAGCTAAATTGAATCAGGGACAGTGATCCAAATCAACAAATCAAATAACTGTCCCTGATTCAGGCTGAATCCCAATTGAATATGGCCCACTTTGCATACCTCTAATATAAAGCATTTTATATAAACATTAATACCTGATCCTCAGGTATAATAGCAACCAAACAAAAATTGCTAAAAGAAAACTTTTGGAAATGAAGCCTCCAGAAACATCCTTTTAAAAGGCAATTATACTTAAGGTATGAATGGATGATTCCTTTGCCAAGGGCAAGTCATTCCTGACCAGCCTGATTGCCTTCCATGATGAGATGACTGGCTCTGTGGATGTGGGGAGGCCAGTGGATGTGTTATACCTTGACTTTAGCAAGGCTTTTGATATGGTCTCCAACAGCAGTCTTGCAAGCAAGATAAAGAAGCATGGTAAGATTAATGGACTGTAAGGTACTAAGAAAACTATCTGGACTGATGGCTAGAAAATTATATTGAGAAGTTTGCTTTTAGGAATTGGCTTGTAGGTAAAGTACATATTGCATTAGAGCAATGGTCCAGGGGAGCAGCCAGGGTTAATTGATTTCTAAAAGCTTGTTTGTGACAATTTTCTTCAAGGCCCACTATGTCTGAAACCAGCAGACACCGTGTCTGAGGCCAACAGATAAGTGGGCATACTCAGACTGGGAAATTGAAGATATATACCACAGTGTTCCCTGAAAACCCCAAAACGGAGATAAGGGACTCTACCACATTGCCACCAGGTCACAGTGCCCAACTGCAGAGCCCTTGAGGTTTCTGGTTTGGTGGCTAGGGCATGCCTAAATTAAGACATTGGAGAATGATGAAATTAAGCTGTGTGCATGTGATGGGTTTGTTGGAACAAAGGAATATGACGACAGGACTGAAAGTGGACAGTATGACAATCACAGGGAAATCAGTCAATGGTACCTGGAGATGAATAGTCATAAGAGGAGAGAAAGAATACAAAAGGAATGACTTCAGAGCAGCAAAGGGGCCCCAAGGGGGGAACCCGAGGCCACCATAGACAGAGAGCACACTGCCAGCCCATTGTACCCACCCCAGGATGGGTGAGGAAGGGGCCTTGGTCCTCAGCCCCCAGGCTGCTGATTGCTAATACTCAAGAAGGAACCACAGGGTGAAACTCACATACTGGCCAGATGCATCTTCCATCCAAGACAATGCTAGAACTGGCAGATATAAAATCAGGGGGGTTATTTTATTTGCCTTGCCTAAATTATTCTTATCTGTTATCACTGTGTATCAATAAAATTTGCCTATTATTGAATGGAGATGACATGGTCGGTCTGAGGGTTTGGGTCTGCTTGGAATAAGGTAATTGGGTCATAAATCTAGTGCTAACATGGATCATCAGGCTCCAAAGGTAGTAATCAATGGCTCAATCTCTAGCAGGCAGCTGGTCTCAACTGGAGTGCCCCAAGGATCGATCCTCAGGCCAGTTTTGTTCAATATCTTTATCAATGTCCTGGAAGATGGGATGCAGTATACCCTTAGCAAGTTTGCAGATGACACCAAGCTGGGTGAAGTAGTAGAAATGGAGGATAGGGCTAGGATTCAGAGAGACCTAGATAACTTGGAGGATTGGATCAAAAAAAATTTCATCAAATTCAAAAAGGAGAAATGCAAAGTCCTGCATTGAGGATAGGACAATCTCATGTACCGGTACAAACTAGGGACTGACTAGCTAAGCAGCAGCTCTAAAAAAAAGACCTAAGCTGAATATAAGCCAACAGTGTGCCCTTGCTGCAACGAAGACTAACAGCACACTGGGCTGCATTAGTAGGAGCACTGCCAGCAGATTGAGGGAAATTGTTCTTCCCCTCTACTTTGCTCTAGTGAGGCTCCATCTGGAATGCTGTGTCTAGTTTTGGGCACCCATCTACAGAAAGGTTGTAGACAAGTTGGAGAGTCCAGCAAAAGGCAATTAATATTATTAGAGGGCTAGGGAACATGGCTTTTGAGGAGAGGTTGAGGGAACGAGGCTTATTTAGCCTGAAGAAGAGAAGACTGAGAGGGGATTAAATAGCAGCGTTCAACTACCTGAAGGGTGGTTCCAAAGAGGATGGAGCTGGACTGTTGTCAGTGGTGGTAGATGACAGAACAAGAAGCAATGGTCTCAAGCTGCAGCAAGGGAAATTCAGATTAGATGCTCGGAAAAAAACTCTCTCACTTGGAGCATAGTAAAGCACTGGAACAGGCTACTCAGAAAGATTGTAAAATCTCCATCTTTGGAAGTTTTTAATACCTGAGTAAACAAAGCTTTAGCTGGGATGGTCTAGTTGGGGATACACCTGCTTTGAGCAAGTGGGGTGGACTAGATGAACTCCTGACATCTTTTCCAACTCTAATTTTCTACAGTTCTATGATTACAAACTCTATTGTAATTTACGTTGGTAATTTTCATTCAGAAGTATTTCAGGATTTTACTCAGTTTAGGGGACTGCATGGTTAACATTTTTCATATACCCTGCATTACCAGGAACCATATAGAAACATAAAGGACCATTAATACCTAAGATAAGTAGCATGATAGAAACAGTTTGATACTTAAGTAGTGCAAGGAATACAAGAATAAAAAAATTTGGAACAATGAAGAGCAGACTTCCTAAGCCTTAAGAAGGGTGACTGTCCCCGAAAGCTTGCCAAGAACTTTTTTCCAACTACTCAGTTTCTCTAATAAAAGATATCAGTTTGTCTGATATCTCAGTTTGTGTAATAAAAGATATCAAAGAACCTTGTCTGCAAACATTTGGAACAATACTTTTACTAAAGGGCTGTTTTATGTGCCAATGATGAATGGAGTTCTATTGCATGTCCCCCTCACAGTTTTTTAAATGTCCATGCACAGTCTCTGGGTTGGAATATTCACATACACTACTGTGTAAATATTAAGTACACACCTCTATCAGCTAATACAGATGCCAAAATCATACTGTACAGAGCTGTCATGTGTCAAATACCTTTCAAATTAATATGGTATTTCTTTCCAAACCATCTTTAAAAAACAAGCATTTTACAGGGGGAAGAGCTGGACTGGGAATTCTCACATCAGCTCACAGAGGCAGTTAAGTCAAGGGACAGCAAGGCAGCAGCCCTGGACTCCACGAGGGCTAAGGAGTTTAGGAGATTAGTTGGGGAGGCACTGAGGTCCCAGAGGGGAGGAGAGTTGGGAGTCCAAGATGAGTGGTCGTTCCTTAAAGAGACGATCCTCCGAGCCCAAAGGGTGTCAATCCCAACGTGAGTCAAAGGGGGCAAGAGTGCTCAAAAGCCCCCATGGCTCACCAAAGGCATTCAGGATCATCTGAAAGCTAAAAAGGAGGCATACACCCGATGGAAGTAAGGGGCCATCACCAAGAAGGATTATACCTCCATTGCTCGAGACTGTAGGGAGGCTGTTAGGAAGCTAAGGCGGAGACAGAACTGGGACTAGTGACCCAGATCAAAGATAACAAGAAGTCCTTTTTTAAATACATAGAGAGTAAAAAGAAGGCACTGGGTAACGTGGGGCCTCTGCAGGACACACTTGGCAATCTGGTGGTTGCACCAGATGATAAAGCTGACCTCTTTAACAAATTCTTTGCCTTCATATTTTTGAGCAGGGACCGGGACATCCCCCCCACTGGGATCCTGGATGAACTCAGGAGAGGCACAGCTGGGCCCAGAGTCAGAGAGGACCTGGTCAGGAACTTCTGGTGGGACTGGATGTCTTCAAATCAGCAGGTCCAGATGATCTCCATCTAGCGTGCTGAGGGAATTGGCAGAGGCCATTGTGGGACCCCTGGCATAGCTCTACAAGCAGTTGTGGTGCTCTGGCAAAGTGCCAGAGGATTGCAAAAGAGCCAAGGTGGTCCCCATTTTCATAAAAGGGAGGAAGGAGGACCCAGGAAAATATAGGCCCATTAGTCTTACTTCGGTCCTGGGTATGCTCTTTGAGAAAATTTTCCGAAAACACATCTGCGAGATTATGCTTAGGGGCAACCAATATGGGTTTATTAGAGGCAGGTCCCGTCAGACCAACCTGGTGGCCTTCTATGACCAGGTCACAAAATCCTTGGACACAGGTGTCGCAGTGGACGTAGTCTTTCTGGACTTTAGGAAGGCCTTCGACACTGGGCCTTCATCCCATTCTCATCAAAAAATTAGGAGACTGTGGCATTGATGCCTACACAGTCAGATGGGTCACAAATTGGCTGGAGGGCTGCACCCAGAGAGTGGTGGTGGATGGGTCATTTTCGACCTGGAGGGATGTGGCCAGCGGGGTTCCCCAGGGCTCAGTCCTCAGGCCCGCACTGTCCAACATCTTCATCAGCAACTTGGGGAAGGGAGTGAAAAGACCTTGTTCAAATTCACGGATGACACTAAGATGTGGGGAGAAGTGGGCATGATGAAATGGAGGGACAGGCTACAACTAGATCTGGACAGGTTACAGGGGTGGGTGGATGAGAATAGGATGGGTTTCAACACTGACAAGTGCAAGGTGTTGCACCTGGGGAGGAAGAACCAGCAACATACCTACAGGCTAGGGAACTCCCTTCTTGTCAGCACAGAGGTGAAAAGGATCTTGGGGTCATTATTGATTCCAAAATGAACATGGGCCGCCAACGTGAGGATGCCGTCAGTAAGGCTAACCACACCTTGTCATGCATCCAAGATGCATCACAAGCAGGTCCAAGGAGGTGATCCTCCCCCTCTATGCGACACTGGTCAGGCCACAGTTGGAGTACTGCGTCCAGTTCTGGACACTGCACTTCAAGAGGGGTGTGAACAGCACTGAGAGCATTGAGCATTGGCTGATGGGGCACACCCAGAGAGTGGTGGTAGATGGTCATACTTGACCTGGTGGGATGTGAACATTGGGGTCCCCCAGGGCTCGGTCCTGGGGCCCACACTGTTCAACATCTTCATCAGCGACTTGGACGAGGGGGTGAAAAACACGTTGTCCAAGTTTGCCGATGACACCAAGATGTGGGGAGAGGTAGGCATGCTTGAAGGGAGAGAGAGGCTGCAATTAGACTTAGACAGACTACAGAGGTGGGCAGATGGTAATAGGATGGGCTTCAATGTAGATAAATGCAGGGTGCTGCACCTGGGGAGAAGGAATCCACAGCATACAAACAAGCTGGGGAGCTTCCCCCTTTTGAGCACAGAGGCAGAAAGGGATCTTGGAGTCATTATTGACTCCAAGATGAACATGAGCCGCCAATGCCAGACCACAGCCAGCAAAGCCAACCACACCTTGTTGTGCATCCAAAGATGCATCTCAAGCCGGTCCAGAGAGGTGATACTTCCCCTCTACGTGACATTGGCCCAGCCTCAATTGGAGTACTGTGTCCAGTTCTGGGCACTGCACATTAAGAAGGATGTGGCCTGCCTTGAGAGGGTTCAGAGGAGGGCCGCTTGGCAGGCCCTACGAGGAGAGGCTGAGGGACCTGAACCTGTTCAGCCTCAGCAAATGGAGGCTGAGGGGAGATTTGGTGGCTGCCTACAAATTCATTAGGGGAGATCAACAGGAAATAGGAAGAGCCCTATTCTCCCCAGCAGCACCTGGGGTGACCAGGAACAATGGCCAGAAGCTGCTGGAGAATAGGTTCAGGTTAGAGACTAGGAGGCACTGTTTCACTGTCAGGGTAGCTAGGATCTGGAACCAACTTCCTAGGGAAGTGGTCCTCGCTCCTATCTTGGGTAAATTCAAAAAGAGGTTGGATGAACACCTGTCTAAGGTCATGTGGTCCCAGCGTGTGCTCCAACCAGTGGTGGGGGGTTAGACTAGATGATCTATTCAGGTCCCTTCTGACCCCTAACTACTATGAAACTATGAGAGGGTCCAAAGGAGGGCCATTCACATGAGGTCATGTGGTCCCAGCGTGTGCTCCAACCAGTGGTGGGGGGTTAGACTAGATGATCTATTCAGGTCCCTTCTGACCCCTAACTACTATGAAACTATGAGAGGGTCCAAAGGAGGGCCATTCACATGATCAGGGGGCAGCAGAGCAGGCCCTATGAGGGGAGACTATGGGACCTGAACCTGTTCAGCCTCCACAAGAGAAGGCTGAGACGATCTGGTGGCCATCTATAAACTTACCTGTTCCCCCGAGCACTACCAGGAGTAACTAGGAATAATGGCCATAAGTTGACTGAGAGTAGGTTCAGTCTGGACATCAGGAAGCACTACTTCACAGTCAGGGTGTCTAGGATCTGGAACCAACTTCCAAGGGAAGTGGTGCTTGCTCCTACCCTGGGGGTCTTCAAAAGGAGGCTACATAATCACCTTGCCGGGGTCATTTGACCTCATTATTCTTTCCTGCCCATGTCAGGGGGTCAGACTTGGTGATCTGCTCAGGTGCCTTCTGACCCTACCAACTATGAAACATCATGAAACCTGCTCTAGACAACAATAATGAAGTAGCCCTTGGTTAGCCCCCTGTATTTGACAGGTATCCTAAGAAAACTGTATGCACAGTATGGCATTATGTCCTAATGAGTTCTTTTAAGTAAAGACTCTTTTCTGAAGGTTGATATTTAACAAGTTAATTATTACAGCAATAACTTTAAAAAAAAAAAAAGGCAGACAGTGGTTTTTCTCCTGGTGAAATGAACAAGTCCATTTGTCAATGTCATTTGCACCGAGTAATGAATATGTCTAAGCACAGTGAAAGGCCATAGTATTGATGTTGCATTGTATATAGAACTTTTTTACTTGGGACACAAATTCATTAATCACAAACTAGTCTCACGAACTTTTTGGTAAGAATTAGTACTTCAACATACCTGCATTTTAATGTCTTTTAAAAAAGGGACTATGAAATGGAATACCTAAGATTGAGAGTCAAGACAAAAAAATTCATGGCTATTAAGCTAATGTTAATTAAGAGTAATCAAATATCAAGCTTTAACAAAACTTTCACACACTTTGAACATAGTCTTGTTCACCAGGGATCAAAATGTTTGGAATTCTATATCGCAGACAGACATCCAGTGGTTATATAATACAGTGCAAGAGAAAAACTCACAGTGAGAGCTTACCTTAATGTTTTAGGAAATAATTTTAGCACTGTTTAAGTGATTAAGTATAATAGGAACTCTACCAAAACAGTCTGCCAGAGTCATTTCACTGAGGGACTTTTTCAGGCCTCCAGCCAAAGAGGAGACTGTATTGATTGTATTTTTTTTTAATGGTAACTCTCATCAATTAAGAGTTTGAAACAAAAATATCTCACCGTAGAAAGAAGGCTATCAAGTATACATTTTAATTACATTGGGTAAAATAGATTACATCTGGTGCTTGGTTCAATTCCTTGCATGGTGTTTTGACTACATTTCCAAAGGAAAAAAAGAAAGAAAGGATCTATAGACTCATTACACTAGGTATTAGGCACCAATCTTCCCAAAACAGCCAAAAAATCTGGAGATTAGCTACCAGAATAGATATGAAAGCATTGCCACAGATGGTCATTTCTTTGACATGAACACCATTGGATTTCAGTGGAAGTTGATTACTAGAACTATAAAGACTGCCTGAGGCAACATGAATCCTGGCAAATGAATAACAAAATCATGACATTTGGAGATCAGTGCTGCAAATAAAAAAGTGTGGACTTTCAAGTTCATTTGTCTTCAACTGGTTTATCTTACTATGTACTTCAGTGTTCTACCCCCCACCCCCCTTCACTGAGAATGCTTTGCTGGTTCCATAGTCAGCATGGATTCATCAAGGGTAAGTCATGCCTGACCAATCCGATTGCCTTCTATGACAAGATAACTGGCTCTGTGGATGTGGGGAGAGCAGTGTATGTGACAAACCTTGACTTTAGCAAGGCTTTTGATATGGTCTCCCACAACATTCTTGCAAGCAAGCTAAGTACGTACATGTTGGATTCAATAGACTGTAAGCTGGATAGTAAACTTGCTGGGCTGCCAGACTCAGAGGGTAGTAATCAATGGCTCAATGTCTAGTTGGCAGCTGGTCTCAAGTGGAGTGCCCCAAGGGTCAGTCCTGGGGCCAGTTTTGTTCAGTATCTCCATCAGTGACCTGGAAGATAGGATGGAGTGCACCCCCAGCAAGTTTGCACATGACACCAAGCTGGAGGGAGTAGTAGTAGATACACTGGAGGGTAAGGCTAGGATTTAGAAAGACCTTTACAAATTGGAGGATTGGACCAAAAGAAATCTCATGAGGTTTGTGGATGGTGGTTCCTGACTCAGTTCTGCCACCAGGACCGGGCATTTCTATCTGTTGAGTGCCAGTTCCAGACAGCTTGACTTCCACTCTCTCATTTGTAGAGCACTCCCTCCAAATCCCTCCAACTCCCCCACCACATCTTGATCTTTTAGGAGAAAAGGCGGATCCTTGGTTATATATAATTGCTCTCACAAGTGTCTTAAGTTCCTGGTCCTTGGGGCTCCTCCTCCCCTTACACCATGTCCATGTGCCACCAGGTGTTACAGGATAGCCAGGCCACCGGTCATCTGGTGGAAGGATAACACAGCCAGTGGTCCACTTAGCCATGTTTGTTCAAGACTTACTGTCTCGGCAGGTTAACGAGTCACGTCCAGATTTGGCTTAAGTCACCAGCCAGGAGGCATGCGTATGACCAATAGGTGTGTGCAAAATTTCACCAGACGTTTCATTTTGAAGCTGTTTTGATGCATTTTGAGCTCAAAACAGTGACATCAAAATGAAACAAAAGGCTTTGAAATGAAACAAAGGCACTTGAAACATTTTGAAAGTTTCAAAACGTTTCAAGTTTCAAAGCCAGGCTTACTTGGTTCAGTGCCGGTTCTCTCATCTGGCATGTAGATCCGGGGGCCTGCACCCCCAGCAGGGCTGCGGGGCTGTGCTGGACTCCTCCTAGGGGTGTGAGCCCCCAGATCTGCATACCAGATGTGAGAAGGCTGCTGCTGCCACCTGGGACTGGCAGCAGCAGCAATCTTACCTGGTACTGAGCACGGGCTGCACCCAGCATCAGTCCCAGGTGACAGCCTGAGCCTCCTCTCATCCAGCATGCAGATTCGGGGGCCCACACCCCCAGGAGGAGTCCAGAACAGTGCAGCAGCCCTTCCAGGGGTGTGAGCCTCCAGATCTGTGCCCTGGATGAGAGGAGGCTCAGGTTGCCTCTTCCATCTGGGACTGGTGCTGGTCATGGGCTGCACCTTACACCAGACAAGTTTCCTGCGACTGCCTGTCCCAGATGGCAGTGGCAGCCTGAGCCTCCTCTCATCCAGTGCGCATTTCTGTGGGGGTTGCACTCCTAGGAGGGCTTCTGGGCTGTGCCAGACTGCTCCTGGAGGTGCAAGTCCCTGGATTTGTGCACTGGATGAGAGGAGTCCCAGGCAGCGGCAGCAGTCTTCTCCGGTGCTGGGTGTGGGCTGTGCCCAGCACCAGTCCCAGGTGGCAGCAGCAGCCTCCTCTCATCTGGTGCACAGATCTGGTGGCTTGCACCCCCAGGAACAGTATGGCAGAGCCCTGCTGCACCCCCAGGGGTGCAGGCCCCCAGAGCTGTGTGCCAGATGGGAGGAGGCTGCTGCTGCTGGCAGGTGTCAGGAATTTTGCTTTGAATAGTTTGAGGTGCAGTTTCCCAGAAACCTCTGCCCCTATCTCCTCAAAAATTGGCAGGCTTCATGTTCTCAGAAGGGGCTACCATCTCTAAAATTTTCATCAAAATCAGACAAGAAATGTAAAAGTTTTAGGCATTTTCATGATTCCCCATTATAGCCTATGGACAAAACGTCAAAACTCATCAAAACAGCGAAACAGTTTTGATTAAACTAAATGGGAAAGTGTTTTGAAATGAAATGAAATGACAAAACAAAACACTGTCCCTTCAAAATGGTGAAACAGATGTCACAATGAAATGATGGTGTTTCACACAGCCCTAATGACCATACTTCTTGTCAGTTGTGGCTCTGCCACTATCCCTTATCTGCCCTAGCTATGGGTCCCACTGACTTGGCAGTCTGTAGTGGAGCTATGTACAGGGTGCCAGGGGTCTTCACCCCTTGCACAGCCTCCCAGCATCAAGTCCTTTCACTGTCTCTGGAGCCAGCTGGTAAGTCATGCCCCCTTCGCATCAGTCCTATGAGTGGTTTCTAGCCCATTCCCAGCCTGGGCTTAATGCTGCAGCCCCAACATGTTTTTTTAGCCTGCAGCACTCACAACTGGTGGGCCAGTCCAGCATGCCTTTACTCCAAGGGAAAATGCTGAACTTAAAAGTAATGTTCTCTCCCTCCTTTTCATCAATCACCAGGGGGTGGATGTTCTTAGATGCCGCCCCCCACCCCACCCCTCAGAAAAAAAACTCATGGTCACCACTCCATTGCTTCACTGGGTGAGCGGCACCTCTCTGGAGCTTCCTGTGTTGAACTGCTTACTCTCTCCTGTAAGGGTTTGGGCCCCTAGGGCTAGAAGCTCCCCCAAGCCTCTAGTTTGGTGAGCAGGCTCCTGCTCTGCTCACTTCACCCTTGCCAGGGCAATCCTGCAGCTGGGCTCCATGCTCCCTCTGCTGAGGTCCCAGAGCTCTCCTCCTCTGCCAGCACAGAGGGAACTCCTGTGACATCCACCCCAGTGCATCAGCTAATCCAGCCAGCATGAACTTATGAATCAGGGTGGACATGGTGCCTGGGGTTCTTCTGTCTATAGTGCAGACAGCTCTGCATATAAGTACCAGGCCCTGGATGGCTCAGTCATGTCCATGCCCAGCCCCGGATCACTGATGGGGGTGTCTCTCAGGGCCTTGCCACCTTATCCATGCTTGTTGCAGTAGTCCTGGCTGTGACATGGTTGTCTTGTCAATAAAGGCAAGTGGGAAAGGATAGGATGGAACAATCCCATGTACTGGTACAGACTGGGGACTGACTGGCTAAGCAGCAGCTCTGTAGAAAAAGTGGACAGTGGACAATAAGCTGAGTATGAACAAACAGTGCATCCTTGTTGCAAAGAAGGACAATGACATACCAGGCTGCAGTGGTAGGAGCATTACCAGCAGATCAAAGGAAGTGATTCTTCCTCTCTGGTGAGGCCTCTTCTCATAATTTCATAGTGCTTAGGGTCGGAAGGGACCTAAACAGATCACCAGGCCCAACCCCCTGCCCCGGGCAGGAACAGGTGCCACGGTCATATCACCCCAGCCAAATATCTGTCCAGCCTCCTCTTGAAGACTCCCAAGGTAGGAGAGAGCACCACCTCACTTGGAAGCCCATTCCAGAACCTGGCACCTCTGACTGTAAAGTCTAGAGTATTGTGTCCAGTTTTGGGACCCCCACTACAGAACGGATGTGAACAAATTGGAGATAGTCCAGCAGAGGGCAACAAAAATGATTAGGGGGCTGAGGCACATAACTTCTGGGGGTAGGCTGAGGGAATTGGGCTTATTTAGTATGGAGAAGAGGTACCTGAAGGGTGCTTCCAAAGAGAATGGAGCTAGACTGCTCTCAGTGGTGGCAGATGACAGAACCAAGAGCAATGGTCTCAAGCTGCAACAAGGGAAGTTTAGATTAGATATTAGGAAGAAACTCTCTCACTAGAATGGTAGTAAAATACTGGAACAGGTTACACAGACAGCTTGTGGAATCTCCATCTTTAGAGGTTTTTATGACGCAGCTAGACAATGCCTTGGTTGGGATGATCTAGTTGGGGATGGTCCTACTTTGAGTATGGGATTGGACTAGATGGCCTCCTGAGGTCCCTTCCAACCCTAATTTTCAGGTTCTATGATTCTGAGCATCTCACTTGCTCTGCTACCTTTCATTTTACTAACTTCATGATGCCCAAAAATGTCTGTCTAGCCAATACTTCAACTTTTAAGTACATGTATTCATATTCCTTATCTTGATGACCGAGACACTGACACATGTGATGTGAAACGCTGTTATTACCATTTCTAAATCACTTTCAAATGGGTTCACTTCCTCAAATTTCCCAGATTCACCTTCCCTAAATACTTATCTAAAGTCTTCTCATACTACTTCAATAAATATGTAGTAGTGAAGCAGAAACTATGTAGTCCAAAGGAAATCCTCTTAATTAAAACTTGCAACATTGTAAGTACAGCATTGCAGCTGCTACATCATGTTGAAAAGTCACCTTTGTAGATATTCCTCAATCAATTAATATATTGAATGATTACCAGTGAAGACTGTTACTGTCTCCTTTTCTGAGGACCAAGTCCAGTATTTTTTAAACAAGTATTTGAATGATAAATGACAACATTTATCAGAAATCAACTTATTCACCAGTTGTGTTAACACCTTCTACTTCTACACCACCTTCTACTTTTACACCTTCTACACTGGCTTCAGTGTTCAGTTATTTCTATTACAAAGTCCAGAAATTAAGATCTGGCTTTAATTATGAATTCCCACATTGAAAATCTTCTATTTTTGAAGTCTTTGGTTTGGGAAAGTCGCCATTTGCTTCTTCTTTGCAATAGCTCAGTGTGAATCAATTATAGAGGTTTAGGCTTTGAAAGTGCTGACAAAGAAAATTAGTTGAGGATCTGCAAGCTCCTGCTATCCCTTCTCTGTCATCTATCCCAAGACATTTTCCACAGAGAGTCCTACAGGATTCTCTTCTGCCACTTAATATTTTCTTTATAAATCAGGAGGAAAGAGTGACTGTATGTATACTTAAGTGTAATTGATTAACTTGGGACTCTCAATTCTGCCTGATTTTAAATGAAATTTGCAGGATCCATCCTTTGCAAATGTCTTAGAAAGAAGGGCTTGAAAGATAACAGATTTGGTGAAGTTTACTTTGGTGGTGAAAATGCGTGGATGACCTTAATCATGAATAACAGAAGGTTGTGTGTGTGTTCCTTGTGCAATTATGACCTATTGATGCCTTCCAGCTGAACAGGATCCATTTAAATCCATTGGGTTTATGGCAGGGAATCTACAATGTCAGGCTAAGGTGAAGAACCAGAATTATTGGTCTTCAGGTCATATAACCAGGACTATCTATTCTCCCTAATACCTTTTAAATAGGAACAGTGATGGCTGAATAATTTTGGTAGCCTGAGAAGTTGGCATTTTGGGGGGACAGAGGTAACCAGTTTGTTTTATTGGGTTTTTTGTATATTAGAAACTACACGTAAAAAATCTGGAGAGCAGGAAATACAGCATTTAAATTAAAAAGAACACAACGTATGCAAAACAAACTTAAAAATAGGGAGAAATAAAAGCCCTAATATAAAAGTGTTAACATTTGTGAAGGAGGAAAGCAATAATAGCCCACAGCTACTAGAGGAGAAAAACTAACCTTGGGGCTCAAAGCAATGCAGTTACTCTGGATTAATGCCACTATAACAGAGAAAAAAAAACCTATTTGTAATAGGAAAATGTATTATTTTGTGCTCTCATGATTCAGTGCTGCCTCAAATAGCCCAATATTTACATTTCCTTTAGTGGTAATAATTTGTGTATACAGCAGGTATTTCTATATTTTTCAGCGTATTTATGCTATACATTACTTATCAGAAGAATAAGCAACAAGTATAATGCATTTAAATAGTGTACATTCTCAATAACTAATTCTAGCAGTTTGAGACCACACTCTAAATACCAAGGATTGTGGGAGTCTAGACCTAGCTAGTAATAGTTAATTGGCTGGAAACTCAAGTAATCAGATGTCAATAGAACCAAATCCAGAGAAAAGAAAAATCAGGAAAGGCAATGATTGCACTTAAGCACAGTGACTTGTTTTACTGGACTTTTTAATGTCCATCACACTTGTGTGGAACTCTTTTCTAGGGAAGTGTTATCAAGTTAATCACCACGGAGGAATCTAACTCTCAACTCTCTCAGGCAAATTATGAAGATAAATTAATATCTTTCCCTGTGCTTAATGTCTGAGTCAACTCATATGTGACATTTTTAGACTAAGTTTTATGAAGTCAGTCTTTGCACGGTCATACTTCAGTTGTCAAAATAAATGGTTTGTTTGTTTTTGTTTTTTTCATAGCCAGCACTCCTTTCTCCCAGCCCACTCCCTGGAAGAGAACTGGATATCTAAAATGGCTGAAAATTTCCCAGGGAAATGTTGATACTCAGGTTGAAGCTCTGAGGGAAGTGTTCAATGTTCCCTCTAAGGTATAGCGATCCATGAGCATGCAGCTTTGGCCCACCCCAGAATTACCTTCTTGCTCACTGCTTATTTGTGTGTTCTTTCCCTGCATCTATGCTGATGCTCTCCAAGCAGTCACCATTTTATTTCTCCTACATTTAATTTCCCGTACAGTAAATTAATGCTAAAACCAGTACTGTGCATTTTGTAACCATGAAGATTCTTTTTAGGGTTGTAAGTCAACACAGTCAATTAAATGCTGGGTTTTTCATTCCTATATCACATAAATAGTAACTATAGTATATTTATAAAATATAGTGTCCCATTAATACATTGTAAAAGTCCAAATGAAATGAATCATAACAACAATACCAAAGCCAAATGTTTCTACATCACAAAGAGGTTTCAGCATCATCAATTCAAAAAATATTTTAACTTTTCCCAATTAAAAAGAAACAAACAATGAAATAGAAATGGATTCATGACATGGTTTGATTTTCATAAAGATCAATCACTGACAGAAAACTGCCTTCCTTTGTATCATGGGGCATGATCATTTTCTCAGGATCTGCTGAGCATACATTAGATACTACTTCTCTGTTGCACTTTTAGGGCATTAGCAATGCTCTCCCATCCTCTGATTTTACCTCTGGCAGGTTACAGGATGTTCTTGGTGTTTTGGGTGTTTTACCTGATAGCTGCATGTGAAGATTTGGGGGGATTTCTGGCATTTTCACGATTCTAACTCGATTGCTGTCCTATGTTCTATGTCCCCCTCACCCCTCCGGCTCATAAACCGGTAAAAAAACACTGCTTCTTCTACCTGTATTCTTTGAACCTGTTTTTACAAGCAGCTTAGTTGCATACATTTTGGTGCAGAGATGGGTCAGACTAAGAAGGATCCCCGCCCCCACCTCACCTTGGGGAGCGAAGAGACACATGGCATTGGGGCTGGGGAGTGGAGCAGCTCCCTGTCACCAGCCCCCACCCCCACTTCACCTTGGGGAGCGAGGAGGCACTCTGCCCCTGCTCCCCCCATCCCTAGCCCCCATCCCCACCTCAGGGACGAGCTGCTGTCTGCCCTGCGTGAGGAGCTTACCTCCAGTAAGTGTCCCACGCCGGCCTGGGTGCCTCTTCCATGCTCTGCATCCAGCTCCTCTCCAGGCGGTTGCGTAGCATTAAAAAGTTTGTGCGCAAAAAGATTTAAAATCTTTTTGCGCAGGCTCTGTCCAGCCAGGGGCATGGACCAAGGTGGTCAAGGGCCCTAAGGCCTGCCGCACCAAGGCCCCTGCCCTGCCAGAGCTGAGCAACAGGTACGCACCTCTTGCTGCCCCAGCAGAGCCTGCTGAGTTGCCGGCCCCCACAGGCAACATGGGCCCAACTGCAGCTACCACCCCTGCTCTCCCCAAGACAAAACGTAAGGTGTTTGTTGTGGGAGACTCCCTCCTGAGGGGGACTGAGGGGGCAATCTGCCGCCCCGACCCCTTAGACCAGGAAGTCTGCTGCTTCTTGGGGGCCCGCATCTGGGACGTTACGGAGAGGATCCCAAAGCTCCTCAAACCCACAGACCACTATCCCATACTCCTTATTCATGTGGGCACCAATGACACAGCTCGGAGCGCTCCCAGCCGGGTCATGAGGTGCTACAGGGATTTGGGAGCGTGGCTAAAGGGTCTGGGGGCACAGGTGGTGTTCTCGTCAATCCTCCCAGTCTCAGGCTATGGGCTGAGAAGGGACAGGAGGATCTATGTGGCCAACCAAAGACTGCAGCGCTGGTGTCGTCAGGAAGGCTTTGACTTTCATGACCACAGCCCGCTCTTTGGCGAGAGAGGCAGCGAGCTGCTGGGAAGAGATGGCCTCCACCTCTCTCCCCTAGGGAGGAGGCTCTTCTCAGCCAGACTGGCTGACCTGCTCCACCGGGCTTTAAACTAAGCCCG
>NW_005842218.1:1586200-1587207 GCF_000455745.1 Alligator sinensis
AAGCGACCAAAACGCTGGCTTGCATCCATAGATGCTTCTCAAGCAAATCTCAGGACGTCATTCTCCCCTTGTACTCGGCCTTGGTGAGGCCGCAGCTGGAGTACTGCGTCCAGTTTTGGGCTCCACAATTCAAAAAGGATGTGGAGAAGCTTGAGAGAGTCCAGAGAAGAGCCACGCGCATGATCAGAGGTCAGGGAAGCAGACCCTACGATGACAGGCTGAGAGCCCTGGGGCTCTTTAGCCTGGAAAAGCGCAGGCTCAGGGGTGATCTGATGGCCACCTATAAGTTTATCAAGGGTGACCACGTTTGTTCCCCAGAGCACCCCTAAGGATGACGACTAGGTCGAACAGTCATAAACTACTACAAGACCGTTTCAGGCTGGACATAAGGAAGGATTTCTTTACTGTCCGAGCCCCCAAGGTCTGGAACAGCCTGCCACCGGAGGTGGTTCAAGTGCCTACATTAAACACCTTCAAGAACAAACTGGATGCTTATCTTGCTGGGATCCTATGACCCCAGCTGACTTCCTGCCCTTTGGGCAGGGGGCTGGACTCGATGATCTTCCGAGGTCCCTTCCAGCCCTAATGTCTATGAAATCTATGAAATCATGCGTGGCCATACACACATTCAGCTTAGAAGGAATCTTGGAAGTGTTCACATGCACCATCTTTTTATAGGGTAGGTCGCTAGTGCCACCTTAGTATAAGACAAAGGCAATTTCAAGAATTTGACATATTACAGATCTGTCACAGGCAAGTTCTGCTATATCCATGGTGTTTCGCACAAGGACATTTCCAAAAAAGAAAAATATTTAAAACTCATCATACAAAATGTTTACTGACATTGGGACAAAGACAGACCTAAATGAATGAATAGGTCTTGGTCTTCTTTTTTCCAGTCAAGTTCAGCAAATGCAAAAACCTTCACTTCTGAAAGAGATCTGTCCACCAAGTTCATATCCTCCCAACAGTGAAGTACATTGGCATAACAAGCAAAGGTCCCTGCC
>NW_005842218.1:1587217-1587628 GCF_000455745.1 Alligator sinensis
GCCCATTTAGAAACAGTGAAATGAGATTTATGACTCTGTCCTCCACAGCTAGAATACTGCTTTAAAAGAAGAAATAGCATAACGCAAAGAGAGAGAATTTAAATGTCTTGTGTGGGTAGACTGACTGCTTTGATAGCCCACCTGTCTAACATGGATTTTTCTTTATTTTGTTTCCTTTTCCCTTGTGATTACAATGTACAATAGGGACTTATAAATGACGGTGTCCTCTACATGTACTGCCCCTCTATGACCTGGCATTTGAAAAGACTCAGGTATACCTTCTCAGTTTCTACTTCTGACACACTTATAGAAGCAAGAGATAAGAAGCTATGGGGAAGAGAAGAGCTGAGGCTGAGCATGTGTGCCTGATAGCTTTTTCAGTTATGGTCTATAATCTGTGAAGTCCTGCTG
>NW_005842218.1:1587659-1620088 GCF_000455745.1 Alligator sinensis
AACTGTGTGACTATTGCTCAATCCTCCTTCTAATGAAGGACTAGACAGAATTGGAGCTGGCCAGTTAATGATATTACCAAATAGATATTCTCTGTGGTGCTACTTGCATGCTCATTGCTGTCAGATTCAATAAAACAAGTGACCAGGCATATCTGGCATGTGCCAAGGGAAGCTAATACAAGAATTGCCTCCCTGAACCTCAGTCATCAGGTTCTAGACACCTTGATGTGCACATGCATGTCCAGAATGACATCAATAGTTAGGTTGTTCTTCTGCCTTTAGAAGGAAACCCAACCAACAGGCACAGCACAAATAGCAGACTGGGTTAGACCATACTGCCATGAAGGAAGGCCAAACAAAAAGAAAACTGTCTACTGATATTGACAGACTAGCAGTTTGGGCAAATTGTTGTACTGCATCTTTTGACAAAATAAAAAGAAAAGCAGCAATACAAAAATAGAGACAAAATCATTAGAACTGGAAAAAAGGAGAGTTAAATGACAACAACAGGGTAGCAATACAGGATCAAATATTCTGCCAAGTCACCCACCAAGAAAAGCAATGGAACGAGTAGTAAAAGTGTGAGAAAATGGCAGGCCAAACCATGCTAGATTAACCATAATCTGAAGGCAGGTCTGTCCAGCTACTACTCAGTAAAAGCAACACCAAGTTTAAAATAAAATGATTATCAGCAGTGTAAAACTGAAAACAGTGCCATTTTCTCCAAGAAGCTACAGCAAGACTCAAGAAAAGTATTAAATTCTGGAAACTGTTTTGTAGTGTTGAAAAGGAACTTTTTTTTAATGTCCAGTTCATGGGAAATTATAAATACATCCTACAACCAATTAACCAAACACAATGCCCAACACCAATCTTTGGTTTCAGTCCAGTTCCAACTGAAGCTGAACTACATTTCTGAGGAATAAGTATCACATCCCAGTTATTGAGCAGCTAAAAAACAGAATCAATACATTAAACACCCATGCTAAACCTGTGTAGTTGTAGGCAAGTACATATTTGATGAAACAGAATGATTTGAGATGTTTTTTGATCTATTATGGATTTAAGGACATTTTTATCTAAAGTTGTGTCTAAGCTGCCATGTTCTTCCAAAATCATACTTCAAAGACATCAGCATTTCCCAGTAAAATGAGAGATTAAAGCATCCTCTGATTCAATTCAGATTTGGAGATTGAGTCACCAGATCAGTTCGAGACTCCACCAAATCGATTCAGGGATCTAAGCTTCACACAGCCCTAGGAAACAGACCAAATTAGGAGGGCACTGGAAAGAACCAAATTAAGATGTGTGCATATGATGGGTTTATGAAGCAAAGGAATATGCCTACAGGACATAACATGGATAGTGTGATAACCACAGGGAAACCAGTCAATGATTACCAGAGAAGAAGAGTCATAAGAGGAGAGAAAGAATACAAAAGGAGGGATTTCAGAGCAGCAAAGGAGGGAAACCAAAGACACCACGGACGGAGGGTGTACCCCCAGCCCATTTCATCCACCCCACTGTGGGGGAGGGGTGCGTCTTGGCCTTTAACCTCCAGGCTGCTGACATCTGACATTCAAGAGAGAACCTCAGAGTAAAGCTCTCATGCTGGCCACATACACCTTCCCTCCAATGACCAGGGGGAAGGTAAATCCCCAATTTTTCATTGTAAAAAGTGACCCAAAATTCACATTTTTCTGCGATTAAAATGAAATGCCACTAATATATATATGTGGCATTTACTTTTAATCACAGAACATCTGGATTTTGGGTTGCTTTTTAAATCCAAAAATTGGGGATTTTTTTTTAATTAGAGAAATCCAAGATCCCTGCTGATACAGCTCTAGGGCTGGTAGATATAGAATTGTTTGCATTATTCTTATCTATTATCACTGTGGATAAATAAAAAATGCCTGTTATTGAATGGAGAAGTCATTGTCGATCAGAGGGTTTGGGTCCACCCAGAACAAGGTATCGGGGTCATAAATCCAGTGCTAACAGGGGAACAAAGACTCCGGTACATCAGGTATTTTTGATAGCCAAGATAATATACCACCACAGGATTTTAAGCACAATACAAAGCACACAGATATATTTATAGCACCCACCTTGACATAATAAACAGGTATGATTTGTCTTATGAAAGTACACTGAAGTTCAGAAGGTCAGTTCCTTGGGTATACAACATAAAGTTCTCACTTCAATTTATTCTTTTCAAAGGACTATTGCCTATGAAAAATTCATATCACATGTTCGGTCTCCAATTTTCCATGACTGTGAAGACAGCAGGTATAATCTCCACTAAATAATACTCCTTTTATGTTACCTCAGGGGATACACTGGAAGTAGATATTACTTTGAATCTGATCTGGAGGTAAAAGTGAAGAATAATCGTGTGTTCTGTGCAATAAGATGGAATTGTTATTCATAGTAGGGAAGAGGAAATAACTTTGGGAAGTCCAGTTGGGAAACAGATTTGCAGTCTAGTCCCAACTCTTCTTCTTGTTCCCACAGCAGAAAGGCTCAGACAGTTTTGTTTTTTCTTTTTTTTCCCCTTTTATTTCTCTTATGATAAAGCACCTGCAAACAGGTTATATGAATCATATGAAAAAAAAATCACTGATTTCATATGTTCATATATATATTAATATATATACACACATACATACACACACGTATACACATACACACACATATATATATTATGCACAGATCCATCATACAGCAAGATAATTTTCAGGGGTAAAGAAATGGGGTTTTTTTTCCATAAAGTTAGACTTCTTCAAAATAAAAATTCATACCTGCACCAGGCCTGAAGGAAGACAGTGCTAATATCATAAGGAGTTTGATATTGCCATATGATTTACATGAAAATGTCCGACTGCTCCACAGAAGTAATGCAATCAGAAGACTCCAGTGCAGTGAGTGGACTGGGACCAACACAGAGCTATCCCAGCCCTTGCAGCATATCGCAGAGCACCAGAGTCTTTTAATGGCTCCAGGACTTAGGACATGTCTTATTTAGATCTTAAAAAGCATTACTGTGTGACTGCTCAGAAAACTTTCTAACTCGTAGTAATGCTTACTAGGAACATTCTAAATAAAACATGTTCTAAGTGTAATGGGCAAAAACAGAAGAATACGCAAATATTTTTACTTAATAAAAGACATCCCTCATTTCTTCATTTCTCCCTCAGTGCAAGTATGATGCACATGACAGACTGCAAGCATGATGCACATCACAGCTACACATGAAGTATGATAAATCCTACCTAGTTGGCTAAAACGCTGCTACTCTCCATGTTCAGGCTGTTTCCTGACTTTTTTTGCTTTCAGTGTTGGTGTTCTGCCCCCTGTAGTTTTGAGCATTGAAAGCAGCTACTATTCTATTATTCCCATTGACAGAGGTTACCATACTATAGAGAAATAATCTAGTTCATTATAGTGAAAATGAGTTACACTGAAGTTCTTTCATTATTTCCTTGGTTCAGTTGCACACCACCAAGCTGACCCACCTCTTTGACTCAGCTTGGCTGCCTGACTCTTGGCCAAATCCCTGGCCAAACAGCTGGATCTGTACTTTGTCAGTTTTGCTTTATGCTTTTTGGCTGAAGTGAAAGCTGCTCTCTGTGTAGATGTGCTTGCCACCCTATAAGACCACATCTGAACATGACAGGCCCTCCCCAATGGCAGCTCACTGGAGAGACTTCCCCTATTGGTGCCTTGTTTCTCTGGCTGTTGACAATGATGAGAGTGATGGGCCTAGCCCTGTGCTGTCCCTCCCATGCCCAGTGCAGAGGCAGCAACACCAGAGCAAGCCCACCTAGCACCGTTTATAAAGCTACCCATTCCCCTCAAAAGATGACCTCCTGTGGCAGCTGCTGCCTTGTGCTCTGGCCACAGGCACCTGTTTGCCACTTAGACCCAGAGGCATCAGCAGCATGCCCTTTTTGTGAGAAAGATATGGTGGAGACTCTTTCATGCCATTCCGGACCACCCCCCAATTGCAGTCACTCTCTGCTGCCCTCAGCACCCTTCTCCGAGACTGTGTATTATCTTCTTTATCCTATACCGAGTGGCGAAGGGGAATGTAATCTGCCTGGCAAATTTTCTGCTGATCCAGGCCAAGATGATGACTCTGAAAAGCAACAGAAACTGGGTCACAGGAGCCAGCTCTGACAATGCTCTCCAATTCTTTCACTTCTTGGTCCAGATGCATGTCACATTTGAATTTGGACACTTCCCCTAGCAACAAAATTTGGTCCAGTGTGCGTGTGTCATGCTGGACCACTGCGAGGACACTCTGTAAGAAGAAGATAGACAACTGCTCTACATGTGTAACCCCATGAAGGACACAGGGGAAGGACTTTTAATCTGATGACGCGGTGCTTTTGTTGCTGACAAGTGTTTCATACTCAGCCCCTGGAAGGGCTGCACACCTCTGCATTTTCATCTTTTTTTATTATTATTTGTATAATAAAGTTTTAAAAAATACATTTCAGAAGAGCATTCCTCAAAGGATTCTTACCTGTAGCACAGGGAAGCCAGCAGGTGTGTTTAAACTGACTGCAATCAATGCATATAAACTTAAACATAAAACCAAGGCAAAAACAAAATTGGCCATGTTCACTACGTTACAGTACTGTAATACTGTACTGTACTATACTACCATAAAATTGATTTGATCCATGAAATCTGTCCTCTTTTTCTGCACAATCTCTCATGCCTTTTCAAGTCAAGTCTATCCATTCACTTGAAGGTGTTGTCAAGGATATGAGTGATAAAAAATATTTTTGTGTGATGCTAACCATGTGCAGTAGCCACCCACTTACTGAGATGTTCTTTGTATGGCTGTCCAGGTATATCTGCATCTTTTAAGACCATAGACTGAGCTGATGGTATTGTGTGATATTTTTTAGAACCATGACTCTTCCTGCTAACACTATGCATTTCATTTGTAATTAGACACTTTTCCTTCAAAGAAAATTCCTTGCATTTCCTCTGCTTTTTCATTGCAATTCATTTACACCAGGGATGTCAAATTCATCTGGCCCCTGGCCTAGGTAAGTGGCATGAGGTTAGTCCACAGGCCAGATAGAGCCTATGGACCACCCCCTTGCCCCACCCTGCATGCTAAATCCAGGATCTGTGGTGTCCACTCCAGGACTCAGGCTGCACGTGATGCTTGTTCCAGATGGTCTGGGATTTGTGCTGATACTATACCAGTGCTGGCCTTTTCAGGACACATGCTGCACATAGTACCCACTCCAGCTGGTGTCTGTGTGTGCAGGCAGGGGCAGAGAGTGTGTGTGTGTTCATAGGGTGAGTCCCATGTGCACACCCCCCATACACATTCACCCACACACCCCTTGCACTGACATACATGCAGACCCCCACACCTCCTCATACACCTTAGCCACCCTCCACCCATACCCCCCCACAGCCTGCATACCCACACACCCACAGCCCCCCACAATATACAGGAGTAAGACTTCATTTTAAGCTTTTGTGCAATTACGTCTATGCACACTACACAAACACATGTAAATCAAGACAAAAACATTTTTTTAAATCAAATTAATGAATGCTGTAGATGTTTGCTTTTTAGAATATAATTTGGTATTTTTTTGTTTCAGAGATGGCAAAACCCCTTGTTGAAAGGAATACTTCCAGGGGCAAGGGGAGGGACTTTGGGTGGCAAAGTCCAGGGGTTAGGGGCCAGGACTTCCAGTCAGAAAATGGCAGCTGGAGGCAGGGCATCTGTCAAGGGGCGGGGCTACCTGTGTGACCCTTGACAGTTTGCCAAAACTCGGTTAGCGGCCCTCTGTCCAAAATAATTGTCTGCCCCTGATCTACTCTGAGAGCTAGGGGCAGTACTGGGGGCCAGAAGACAGGGCTCCATGGGCTGGATCCAGCTTGTGGGCTGTATCTTTGTCACCCCTGAATTAAACCAACAGCAGCACAGCAGCACCAGATTCATGCATTTGGTTTATCATGAGATTTAAAGTACGTAAGGCCTGTACTTTCTGCAACACTGACAGCCATATAACAGGAGAAAGAAGGTAGTTTTGCATGATACACATGATTGCATTTCCTTTTGATATTTAATTTAAATAATATCTATATTTGATATTACAATTCATTTTTACTGGTTGTAATATTTAATCCATGGGTCTCAAATTATGTCTGGTAAACTGAAATTTTCACTGTAGTGAAAGATAGTAGCTAAAGTTTGAAGGCCTAGAGATTTGCATTTTGTTTGTCAAGCTGAAATTTTTCTTTCAGTGACATTTGTGTTACCAATATTTTACTGTATTTCTTACTAGATAGTGCATTCCCTCTTATTCATTTTCTAGTTCCAAAAGCCATCTACTGGGAAAAGTCAATTCTACTCAGTGGGTGACCTCAACTACCAGTGAGCCCACAAAAGCTTATTATATTGATGTTCACCTTTATACAAAGTTTAAAGTTCTTCCCTGGAACTAGTAGCATAACTGATGGAGAGAGTGACTGGGGCAGCAACTCCAAGTGCTACCTTTGGGGATAAGGGGAAGGCATAAAATTAGCTGCCACCACAACTGGCAACTGGCTGTGCTATCACCATTGGCAGCATAACAGCTGGTGCTGCCATGTGTGTTGCCACCACGAAGGACACAGAGCTGCTCTCTTGTGCCTCTGCCTGAAACTAAACTCTCTTTCCATTTCCACAAGAGGTACAACATGGGTATTGCATGCAAGATCAAGCTTAAACTGCTACTGAACTTCAAAAGACTCAAAGGACAACCACAAGGGACAGATCACCAAGTTCTCCTTAGAAGCAGTATATTAAACCAAGATTAAAAAACAAACCAAGGGCACTGACAGACATGGAATCTAACTCATGGAGTTTTATAGAAAGCACCATAAATTATATCGAACCTCTCAACCCAACAGACATTTGCTGCTAGATTGGGAGGGTGAGGGATTGAGCTCCACTTTGTAGCCAATCCAGTGCAAAAGGCTGTGTCTCTTCACCTTCTTCCTCTAGCCTCCCTGGCTCCCAGCTCTGGTGCTGCCTCAGGATGAGATGGGGAGAAGGCAGGGGAGGGTGGTCCATTCTGGGGGTTTCCTAGACTGGTCTGGAGTGGGCAGTGGGTGGATTGAAGCCCCTCATCTCCCCAATCCACCTGCCCCACTCTCCAGAGCAGTCTTGGCAAACCCCAGATGGAATGCCCTCCCCTCCTTTCCTCCTCTCCCAACCTGAAGGCACGCTAACAGAAGTTAGTGAAGGCACTCTGCTTTGGATAATCTTCATCTGAACCTTCATGTAATGAGGGTTCATTTGTCACACAATCAGGAACTTTTTAAAGTGCTCTACAGCTCTGTACTTCTGTTAGGGTACAGTTGTAGAGTGCTTTCAGGGGGCCAATTGCATGACAAAATGTCACTTCTGTCAACCCTCTAAGTGGCAGGCACTAACCTAAGTTAAACACACAACCATGTTCTTAGGAGGAAAATTCCCATTACTCTTAACAACCAACTCCCACAAAGCAGAATACAAAAACTTCTTGCATCAGAACAGACTGATGGTGCAGCTGATGTTTCAGATAAAAAGCCAGAAAAACCCATAATGGACAATTAAGCAATAATCCTTCCCTATGGGAAGTCTTATCCCAACCTTAAACATTTAGCAATTGGATTACCTCACAGGTGATCAACCTTTGACCTCCAGGCCAGATCCATCCCCTGTCACTGGGTCATCTTGCCCTGCGTGCTAGATAGGGTGAACATGGCAGTCTAGGGCCTGATTTGAGCACACTGGGTGGTGTGGGGCAGGGCTCCAGGGCCCCAATCTTTGTCCATGGTACTGTGCGAGAGATAGCATGAGGCCCTGAGGCCCTGATCCTGGTGCATGAGACTGGTGCGGGACCCAGGACAGGAACCCCAGCATGTGGGACTGGGTAGGATGGCATGGACCCTGAGGCCCCAATCCTGGCATGCAGGACTGGGCAGAGGCAATATTGGGCCTTAGGCTGCTGATTCAGGTGCATGGAGCTGGCTGGAGGCAGTTCAGGGTCTAATCCATGTACGCAACAGAAACATGGGGCCTGATCTCTCCACACAGGGTGTGATCCAACCTGCAGACTTGCTTGGCATCATTCATCTAGCTTGCGAGGCAATAGATTGAGCACCATAGATTTGTATAATGAAGCAGGGTGTTCTTTACCTGATCATCTATAAAATAATATCCACAGCTTCACATGTACTTCTCATAAATGTTTAAGATTTGAAGGCTGCCATTCTCTTCTTATTCTTTACATCACTGATTATGCAGTTCAATTTCTCATATATAAAATATTCCTTTGATCAGCTTTATAATTTAATGCTTTCCAACTCCATCAGATGCTTTCTGGTTCCTGTCTTGCAAATCAACATAGGAAAGGATTTTTTTCCCAAACCACTGTTTAACATTAAACAGTTGTCATCTTTTAAATAGGTCCACAGATGGAGATCTCCTCACACCTCAAATCACTTTTCTCATGTGCTTTTAGCCTTTTCTGTATTGCAGTATTGTATGTTGGGAGATGAAGTGATCAAAACTGAATACCCTATAGTCAAAGTGTATGCATATTTTCAGTTATAATAATACACCAGCTTTGGTGACTTATGTGGGTGAGACAGAAACCGATGAAGACAGAAAAACAAAAAAGCAAACCTCTTTGTGAGAAATATTGCTTTTACATAAATTGCGGTTTTCCTCTTTTCATTGTCACCATTTTCTACTCCATAATCATTGCGACAAAGGTGCACTTTCACGGGCATTTAACCTTCAGGCACTGAAAGGATTTATGAGCCATAATCATCTTTACTAGGCAAAATGCACACAATAAGATACAGAGAACGAAAATTACATGACAGATTGAGATGTATGCAGTCAAAGTTGGTGTGTGGGCACATCCATGTTTCTGAAGCAAAATTCTAAGGTGAAACATTTCTGCAAAGTTTAATAAATTGAAGGACAGTTAAAAGAGCATGTTGCAATAGAAAGCAAAATATAAGAAAACATTTGAGCAGTACTGCATCACCCTGTGATTTGTTGCACCTCATTCTAACAGCTACAAAGGATAATTAGTTAGTACATTTCCCTCTTTTGCACCTCTAGAGTGGCTTTAAAGATTGTTACACTAAAGGTAACAATCTGAATATTTGCAGAGATTCAGTCAGTAAGCTGGCTCCATGTGTACTAATGGATTTTGTTTTCATATTTCAATTGCCCTATCTGGAAATGACTTGAGACCCAGCTGAGGATAAAAGCCTCACTGTTATGAGTTAGTGCCCACTGCCACACAAAATTTGTTTTTTTAAATGGAACTCATTTTTCTGGCAACTCCTTCCCTCCAACCTTTTCTTACCGCAGTTCAGTAGCAGAACATATAGAATTTTGTGCAAAATTTCCAAGCCACATACATTAAAGATAAGGATACTAAAATATAATGTAGACACTAAAATACCACTGGTTTGTTTTTCAAAAATATTGCATGCCTGCAGCTCCATATTCTGAAAGTGAGGTTACTTCTCAGTTTACCAAACGACTGTGATTTTAAAGGGTCTGGAGAGAATAGGAAAATATCATTTCCTCAATGGACTGGGGAACTACTAAAGATGGCCGGGGGAGGGGGGCGGGGGGGAATCAATACAAGATGACAGAGGGTAAGACCACGAGTCTATCAAGTGTAATAATTTGTACCTCACAGCGCTACAAAGGTGAAGAGTATTTATGCACAGTCTATCCAAACTGAGCTGTTCCTTTCCCATCTCCCCTTACACCTTCCAATGTCTAGAGGGCTAGGATGCCCTATAATCTGTTGTTTGTAGCCCTAGCAACATGCTTAATACTCACTGATGACAATGCATGGTGAGAAGATAAAACACACCTTATGCAGCATGGTGCTTTCCTCATCTTAATACTCCAACCTCCTGTGCTTAAGACGGGAGCAGGTTACAGCAGGCTTCTAATCAGGGCCCTGAGCATGATGGAAGATGCCTTCAGACTGTCCCTCAGGTTTAGAGAACCTTACAACATTGATATCCAGTTTAAAATTTCACCATAACAGCCCTGGCAAGTACTTTGGGGAATGACTGCCCAGAAGCCAAGACATGTTGAAAATGCAGGGCATCTGCATTGAACAATGTACTCCTCACCAATTTCTCATCTGTACTAACATGAGTGTAAGTGCCTAAGCAGGCAGCTATGGTTAAGACTTTGAACAAATCCTTTTATAACGGCCCATTATTTTAAGTGTCTTTAGCTTAATGAGGGGCATTTAGAGTTCTGTATCCCTCTGACCTAGCATGTTGGACTTCAGCAGCTACCTTTCATTTCTCTCTGTATGTTAACAGATATACACCTTCCTCAAAGCACAGCAATAGCTGAATGATAAATTACACTTATTTACCTTTGAGGCCTTTTTCTTCCCTCAACCCACTACCTTATCTCTTCTAGAGATAGATCTGAAGTTCCAAGTCTCTAAACAGCTTCAGCCATGTGTTATTTTAAATAACATCAGCATATCATGGATAGCTTCTCTGTTCCTCATCAGGCATGACTGGTATTCCTCTCCTGCCAGAACCACAGGAGAAGGATCTATTTTTCTTCCCTTTAAGGAGACAAATGGGAGCTTTGCACAGATGCAAAGGAGTTTCTTAACTTTGCAGCCATACACAACCTTTAAAACTAATAATTAGGTAGGTCTCCCATGTATCAAACAAATTTCAATATTATTATATAGATGAATGTGTACAGTGAAGCTACCTGAGGATGTTAACTTTAGAGGTTTAATTTATTTTCCTTCTTCAGTTCCGCAAAATTGCATTTCTACATAAAGAAGCTTTGCTTTACAAGTGAAAGGATACAAATATCAAGATATTAAATGATGCATAAAGTGATTTTCTGTTAGGTGTTCTTGTAACTATCAAGTGATACAAGTTTTATAGTTCAGGATGTGGAAAACCTGACACTTACAGTGATTCCATACTTGTGCTGATAAAAATTTAGATCCTCTTCTATAATGTATGCAGCAGCACGTGATACAGGAACATCAGTGATATAAAAGTTGTGGCAATAAGGTTGAAAACATGGAGACGTCTGATGGAAACAGATATTAACTATTAAAAACAGTCCAGTAAAACATTTATAATGCTGCCAATCCCATTTTTTTTTTCAGAAACTGGGTTTGATTTAAGGTTTTATTACAACATTTATATTTCTAGTACATGATTGCATATGACAAACAACCTGCATTACCCCCTGTAAAATATATACTATTGGCTAAATTGTATTCTATAGTTTCTAGTACTGTAAAATTTTAAATATTTTTCAGATCTGTGCAATAGACTTAAAATTAGCATACTGAGTCTTCAGCCTTACAATCTTCATATATCTCTATATATTCTGGGAATTCCTGTGTTCACTTGTATTCTACAAGTTGAAATGGGTGGCAAAAGGTCAGTGTAGGGACTAAGCCATAGTGCCGTTCTATTGCATAGAATTGTGGTATGTGGTTCTTGCACAAAAATGGATTTTCAAGTCATATTTTTACCCTTCATTATTAAATGTTTTTATTACTCATGCTAAGCCATCCCTCACACTCAGCCATCCCTCGCCTCATTTTATTTATGATAAACTCCTTAGTACTTGAATATATTTTGACCAAAATGTTGACTTAAACACAGCTTTGATAAATCTAATGCAGCACTGATGTATATAGTCATCCCAATGTTCACCTAACCATTTGTACCCCAGTGCGAGTTCCAGTTGGTTAAGATAAGCTCATCTTACAAATGGCTACATAAGTTATTCAGGCTTTGGAGATGCAGTCAATCATTTTAGGATAAGTTGTTTTTGAACAACATGGACACGGCTCACAGTTATACCTTTGGGTCAATTCCTGGACTATGTTAAGCTTGAGACATCAAGCCTGTTGTCTAGAATGCCTGAGAAGATGCATCATCATCATAACCTTGTGAGAGTCCAGAGGAGAGCCAGACATGAGTAGAGGTCATCCTGAAAATCATGGGATTCTTCAGCCTGGAGAAGAGAAGGCTCAGGGGTGACTTGGTGGCAGCCTATAACTATATAAGGGTTGTGCATCAGGAACTGGGAGAATGTCTGCTCACCAGGGTACCCCAAGGGAAGACAAGGTCTAATGATCAAAAACTGCTGGAAGACCATTTTAGACTGCACATAAGGAAAAACTTCTTTACCGTCCAAGTCTCCAGAGTCTGGAATAGACTCCTTACAGAAGTGGTGCAAGCGCCTACTGTGGATACGTTCAAGAAACACCTGGAAGCTTACCTTGCTGGAATCATCTGAACACAGCTGACTTCCTGCTCTTTGGGCAGGGGGCTGGACCCAATGATCTTGTGAGGTCCCTTCCAACCCTAACATCTATGAAATCTGTAAATATGCATATGAAATAAAAGCTCCAAAAGCATGTATCAGCATGTGTAAGCAGTAAATTACAGTTGACAAATAGATAGTGTATCTAGATTTATTTTGCTCAGCACTGACAGAAATGGTCAAGTCTCCCGACATAAAATATTACATGGGTGTAGGGGCTGGTAAAAAAGACTATGAACGACCTAAATAATGTACACCACTGATTACATATAATTTTTTATCTATTTACTTAACTGCATCAAAATAAAAAGTATGCTGAAAAGGAAGCTCTTAATCTTGTTTATTCTCAGGGATTGTCTATGGGCCAACCCAACTTAAGTAAATAAAAGAATCCCCAAAAATACGTGACTTACAAATATCTGTTCAAAGTTCTTTTCTTTATAAGTCTCCAATTAACATTCATTTGCTCAAACTCTTAATTTTTAAATTTAGGATTATTTTATCCTAGAAAAATGGTTACCTGAATAACCAGATAAAAAAATCACAGAAAAACATAGTATGGTACTAAAGTAACACATTACTTGACATTTTATTCTTTTCAAAACCAATTCCTATGATAGGATGTTGTTTGATCTCATTTTTCTCATGATTAAGGTTCTAAAGAATTATGAGCAATATGCTGCTTAAAGAAATAGCCTGTGTAAGGCTATAATGTTAAATTCCTGTAATGTCAAGAGCTTTATCCAAACTATAAAGCATCAAAGTTGGGGAGCTTAACTCTGTCTTTTGTTTTTTCTTTTTGTTTTTAAGAGGAGCCAATTCGTGGTCTCAATTCTTGGTGCCATGGAAAATGTAAATAGTAGGAAGCATTGGGAGGATTTTTACAAACAACACAGGAGGAACAACAATATTTATTAAGTTCACTTTGCCAATTTAAAATAAACTTTAATTTCTCCATCACTGAAGATCTCAACATTACATGAATAAAAGCAGTTGCAGAAGTATACAGGCTTCCCTCGCTTTATGCAGGTTCTGTATGTACGGATTCGTTCTTATGTGATGACCCTTTTTATACCAACAATTTTGTTATATGCAAGGTAAATTCACTCTTATGCAATCAGTGTGGTGGAAGCCCACAGTCAGTTGCTTTATGTAGTGCACTGTGGGAGTGATGCGCAACAAAATAGTCTCCTGTGTGGATCTGTGCTCCTCACTGGTTGTCTGCGACATGTATTTCTGTAGTTGACATGCCCTTTATGATAGTGCCCTATGCTTGTGTGTACTGTCTGCTGTTGGTGAGTACCAAAATTGTCTTGTAAAAGTGGTAGAAATGGGTCTGGGGGTCAGTAGAGTTGAGGTCTTGGAATGTATCCCTATTTATTACATTGTAAAGTGGGTTCCCTTTATACAAATTTAAGTTATGCACCATTTTCCAGGAATGCATGTACAGCATAAAGCAAGGGAAACCTGTAATTTAGTTGCACTGGGTATCTGTAAGAGGGCCCCTGCCCTGTCACTGGGGACAGAAATGCCAGAGAGACCTACACCTTTAAAAAGACTCTGGGATGCATATTAATGAGGGGCTCCAGGGCTCTATGGGAACTGCTGCCTAGCTCCAGAGCCCTGTAAGAACCACTGCCTGACTACAAGACCACCATAGGAGCCACTGGAAGCTCAGAAACTTTGGAGGGAACTCCTGCCCCAACCCCAGATACTGGGAGTGCAGACAGACAACGCAGCCAAGAGGCTGCAAAATTCCATGCCCTAATTGGAGAGCAGCCACAGCTGACCTGAAGACATTGCAAAGAGCAAAGTTAAGGTGCAGTACATATCTTCTATAACCAAGATGGGATCAGAGAAGGGGCCAATTGAGGTATCATGGATTACAGTACAAGGGGGTCGAAGGGAAAGGGACTTGGTATTGGGGGTCTACTACAGACCACCACACCAGGGGGATGAGCTAGACCTGGAATTCTCAAGGCAGCTCTCAAAGGCCACACAGTCAAGGGACACGGTTGTCATGTGTGACCTACACTACCCTGACATCTGCTAGGAGGAGCAGTCAGCCAGATATAATTGCTAACATAGGTTCTTAACCTGCATACAGGATCTCCACTGAATGCAGGAGGTATATGGTCCCACTAGGGGAAACTTCTTGCTAGACTTGGTGCTACCTCCAGGGGATGACCCGGTGGGGGATTTGCAGGTACAAGGTAACCTAGGGGATAGAGACGATCAACTGATTGAATTTACTATCCAGCGTAGGGTGGGAAAAGTAACCAGCAGGGCAGAAGTGCTAGACTTCAGAAAGGCTAACTTCAATGTGCTCAGGAGATTAGTTGGTGAGGTACTGAAGATCAAGAGCATTGGCAACATACGAGACCAGGAAGGGTGGTCATTTCTCAAGGGAGCAATCCTTCGGGCACAGAAGGAGACAATCCCATTGTGCACAAAAGGGGGCAATGGGGCCAAGAAACCCTCTTGGCTGAACAGGGAAATCCAGGAAAGCCTAGGGGCAAAGAAAGGGGCATACAGGCTATGGAAGCAATGGGTAGCTACCAAGGAGGAGTATATCTCCTTGGCTCGCACTTGCAGGGAGTCAGTTAGAAAGGCCAAAGCACCAATGGAACTCAGGCTGGCAACAAAAATTAAAGACAAAAAAAGTCCTTCTTCAGGTACATAGGGAGCAAAAAGAAGGCACAGTATAACATAGGACCCCTACAGGACAGGCTAGGGCAATTGGTGACAGATAGAAAAGAAGAGACAAGGCTGAATTCTTCAATGAGTTTTTTGCCTTTGTATTCTTGAACATGGATCTAGACAAATCTCTCAATTGTATTATAGATAGGCACAGGAGGAACACCAGCCCACTAGTGGTCAGCACTGACCTAGTAAAGGCGCACTTAGAAGGACTGGATATATTTAAGTCAGCAGACCTGGATGATCTTCATCCAAGGGTGCTGAAGGAATTGGCCAGTGCCATAGCAGAGCCACTAGCACAGCTGTTTGAGCGCTCTTAGAATTCAGGTCAGGTCCCAGAGGACTGGGAAAGAGCCAATGTGGTCCCTATTTTCAAGAAGGGGAGGAAGGAGGGTCCAGGTAATTATAGGCTGGTTAGTCTCACCTCTATCCTTGGCAAAACCTTTGAAAAAATTATCAAGGATCACATTTGTGGGAGCCCAGCAGGAAAAATAATGCTGAAGGGCAATGAGCGTGGGATCATAGTAGGTAGATCCTGCCTGACTTACCTTGCTGCTTTTTATGATTGGGTCAGAAAATGCTTAGATGCAGGAATCGAGGTAGATGTCATCTACTTGGATTTTAAGAAGGCCTTCGATACAGTATCTAATCCTACATAAACTGAGTGGCTGTGACACAGATGACTACATGGTCAGGTGGGTGGCAAATTGGCTGAAGGGTTGCACCTAGAGTGTGGTGGACAGGTCAGTATTGACCTGGAAAGATGTGGGCAGTGGGGTCCCCACGGCCCAGTCCTTGGACCTGTGCTATTCAATGTCTTCATCAGCAACTTAAATGAGGGAGCGGAGAGCACTCTGTCCAAAGTTATGGATAACATGAAATTATGGGGTGCAGTAAACACACTAGTGGGAAGGGATTGAATCCAGGTGGACCTGGAGAGGTTGGAAAAGTGGGCAGAAAAGAATAGAATGCAATTCAACAAAGACAAGTGCAAAGTGCTACATCTAGGAAGAGGGAATCACTAACGCACCTATAGGCTAGGGGATGACTGTTACGTCTCAGCTCTGTATTCTTGGGCAATCGGGGCACAGGATGCAGTCTGTCTGACTCACAAAGGACTCACCCCCCCCCCCCCCTCCTCTACCTAAACGAAACTGATTAAGATGCAGTGAGAGACGCACCTAAGACCCTCACCAGATAAGGGTGACGAGTGAATCAACTGCCCTAGGTCTCATTTACATGAGAGATGGAAAACAGAAAGCCTGAAGCAGAGACTGCAGTGAATTCTGGGACCAGAGAAGCAGGGGAGCACTGCATGATGGGGAATCTGTGCTTCCAATGTTAATCAACCCATGTTCACACACACCCAGCTCAGCATTTATCAGACCAGTTCTAATCTGGATTTACTAAGGACTTTTCCCCCCCAGACACACACACACAGCTCTAAGTTTAATAGGCATCTCGGGCCGTACATTCCCCGGTCCCACTATGGGAGGCCTATTTAAACTTGATTGACTAAAACTCGGTTGCCGGGTTAGGGAATGCTGAGGCAAGAGACCGAGTCAGAGGGGGTATGGGCAACATTTGAACAATGGTTAAGGGTTCATCACAGCATCCAGCCTGCTGGAGCCCTAATCCCAGGTGTTGTCATATCTTTCCCGAGACGACTGGTGGGAGTCCTCTCCACAAAAGGTTATGAGCACCCCAATAATTGTTTTAAGTCTGTTAAAAGACTATAGTAAGATCTGGAAAAGTCATGCTAAGCTGAGGCTTGTGCACAACAAGTAAAAATCCAAAATCCTGATGCTGCAAGCTATCTATTGTTCCTGAAGAAACCATGAGATATCCCATCAGTATATCTGCCACCCATAGGAATTTCAAGCTGGCTCCCAAGTATTTGGGTTACTCCCTAATCTTAAGTGTTTCCTGATTATCAATCAGTTTCCTGAGATGGTCCAAACCAGATAACCCCTTGTCAATAGAAAAGACAATGATTTACACTACTGAGGGTGCTTCGAAGCAGCTGAACTGAGGGTATAAAAATCTGTAAGTGTGTGTGCTGCTAGAGGGAGAAGAGGAAGAGGAAAAGGAAGGAAAAGAAGTAGAAGCAGGAGGAAAGAAGGAGAAGAAGAAAACCCCTGTGCTGACACCATCCCCTGTCGTTCTTGGGACGCTGGAAGAACAGATCATCTCTCCCTTCAAGGACTGTGCTACAGACTGTGCCTGTCAGCTTTGCAGCCTGAGTACCGTGGACTAGGTGAGATCCCAGCGTTCTCTGTCTTCTTTCTAGGCATAAACTTCTGAACCTGAACTGTATCAGTTAAGCTTGAGCTAAGTTTCCCCAAATACTTAGTGAAACCAGGGTAGTATTGTCATTGTTGGTGTTTGTTTTTCTTTTGCATGTCTATTACTACTAGTACTATTATATATTTCATATGCTTAGCAATAAATAACTTTTATAGTCAAACTGGTAGTAATTGGGTATATTTTTCCTTCTCTGCTTCTCTTTCCTCCCGTGCTCTGCAGCAACGCTTCTTTTACCTATGCTAAAGATCCCTGTGAAGCCCAAATTATTGTGGGGTCTGCTCATCAAGAGGCCAAAGATTGGGACGTGCTGAGTTTGAAACACATAAGGGGATCAGCTTGTATAGGCTGATTGACCCAGTTTGACTCAGACGTGCCCTTATGAACTGAATGCTGGCCCATGAGGGTGTCAGCTGGACACCCAGCCGGATTCAGAGGGATTCTGTTTACCTGTGTGCTTGTGTTTGACTGCATTTTATTGTTGCTCTTATGAACTGATTCTTGGCATATGAGGGTGTCAGCCTGTCCATGCTGATCAGCCCGGCCAGGTCAGGCGTGTCACGTTAATTTGTGTGTGTTTGTGTGTATGACTGATTTGGTGACTGGAGGAACCCAGTCCCATTGAGATTGAGTCCTGCAAGATAGCTCCACTGGGGGTGAGGGCTTGCAGAAGGGAGAAATACAGCTCCGTATAGTAACACAAGCAGCACATTGACAGAATCACCAAGACCCTAGAAACTATCCCTAATAAATGAGCACACCCCAAAGTAATGGGCAGATTTGGTAACGTGACCTTCTCAGTAGCACAGGGGCAGAAAGGGATCTCAGAGTCATAGTTGACTCCAAGATGAATATAAGCCACCAATGTGATGAAGTAATCAGTTAAGCTAACCTATCACTATCCTGCACTCTATCATGCATTAGCAGGTGCATCATGAACAGGTCCCGAGAGATGATACTTCCCCTCTATGCGACATTGGTCAGGCTGCAGTTGGAGTACCGTGTCCAGTTCTGGGTAATGCACTTCAAGAGGTATGTGGATAACCATGAGAGGGTCCACTTGTATGGTTAGGGGCTTGCAGGTAAGGCCCTACAAGGAGAGACTGAGGGACCTAGATCTCTTCAGCCTCCACAAGAGAAGGCTGAGAGGGGATCTTGTGGCCATTAACAAATTCATTGGGGGTGAGGAGGGAGCAATACAAAATAGGAGATGCTCTGTTTACCGGGGCACCCCTTGGAATAATCAGGAACAATGGTCACAAACTAAAACAGAGCAGATTTAGGTTGGACATCAAGAAGAACTTCTTTATGGTAAGGTCTGCCAAAATATGAAAAGGGCTTCCAAGGGAGGTGGTGTTCTCCTCTGCATTTAGGGTCTTCAAGAAAAGACTGGACAAGCACCTAGCTGGGGTCACAGCGCTCTTTTCTGCCCATGGCAGGGGGCCGAACTCAATGATCTACTGAGATGTCTTCAACCCTAACAACTATGAAATTATAAGAGCCAAGGACACTGTAAAAGCTGAGATATAGCTCTAAACTGTTGCTTGGTGAGGGAGGTGGCAAGTGTTTTAGGGTAAGCCCAGTAGGGAGGCATATAGCACAAGGGTTGAACAGATGCCAGCAACCTAAAACCAGCTAAGCAGACATACAAAGTCTTCCCCAACCTAGACTTGAAAAGAGGGTGAGAGGGAGAGAGAGAGAAATGTAGATCTCTACAACAGCAAAGGAAATTCAGAACAACAACCTGGTTAAACAAAGATAGTTTCCCACACTTAATTCATAACATCATGGTGCAGCAGGCAAACTGGAAGAGTGCACCACCTAGCCATAGAGAAAGTCAGGCCAGGGAAGCATGCCAGGGGGTGACAGACCATTTAAGTCACCCCAGGCTTGCTTCAGAAAATGATCAAAATGCCTTAATAAAAGAATGCTGCAGGACATACCAACTGACTGGGGCACACTTAAACAACAGTGCTGGATGAAAGTTTTTGTGTTACAAAATATAAGCCAAACATACTCTGGGGGGGGAAAAAAAAGTCGAATATATGTTGGTTTTCTTTTTGATACCAGACTTGTATCCTGAAGCTCTGCGGAAGCAAATTTGTTATTTCAAGAAGCTCAATATAGGGAGCGAATGGATAAGTTTTCAAAGGACACTCTTCACCTTGGGCAACACTTTAATGACCAAGTCTGAGTCAAGCATCTCATCAGTAGTATCAATGAATGGATTAACATGGCCAAGACACAAATTCTCTAGCACTAACAAAGAATAAAATGTTAATTTAAGGTCTTTTCTGTATTTGAATATACATTTTTCCTTTTAATAATTTACATCAAACCACAGTGAATGCTGTTGAATGTTCTCAGATTTATTTTACAGCTTTCTTGAGTAGAGCCAGATTGACCAAAATGAAGCTAATACTTTGCTAGTAGTTTCATAGTTTCATAGTAGCCAGGGTCAGAAGGGACCTGAACAGATCATCTAGGCTGACCCCTGCCATAGGCAGGAATGAATGCTGGGTTCACAAGACCCCAGACAGGAGATCATCCAGCCTCCTCTTGAATTTGCCCAAGGTAGGGGTGAGGATCACTTCCCTGGGAAGCTGGTTCCAGATTTTGGCCACCCTAACTGTAAAATATTGTCTTCTGATCTCTTTATTGTCTAAAAGAATGTGAGGCACTGTGGCATTTGAAAAAGGTTAGAGAACTTGTTGTTGATGCGACCTGGCTTTGAAGACTAGCAGTTTGCAAGGCCTGTAAAACAATCTAACCTTGAGCTGTTGCTACCTCTACTTTGTTTCTGTTATCACTGACCTATGTTTTCACTATCATCGGCAAAACAATTGGCATTTCCAACTACTTTTGTTTGTTTGTTTATATTACGATAGTTGTCACAGACATAATTAAGATCCTTTTGTTCAGGAGTGGGCAAAATATGGTCCATGGGCTGGAATCAGTCTGCCAAGCACTTTCATCCAGCCCATGGCGCCCACCAACAAATTGTATTCCACTCAGCCCTTCCGCCCACGAGGGTGGGAGTGAGGCGCCCACATGTACACACCTCCCCAAAACATACTCTATTGTCCCTCGCTCCCATCTTCATGAGTGGAATGGCCCGGCCCGGCCCAGCCCAGCCAGCATGCAGCTTCCAGGTGGGGCTGCTGCTTCCAGCGCTTGAAGTCCCCAGGGACCTGTTCTGCTTTCCCAGTCTCCCACTGGCTCTGGACAGCAGGTAGGAAAGTGGCAGGGGTGGGGCTGCAGCTGGGTGGGAGCACGAAGCTGGTGCCTGGGGGAGCGGTGGCAGCGTGGAGCTTGGGTGTGCAGTGTATGGGTGTGAGACAGGGTGGGGGAGTGTGGGGAGCCCCCCACATTTCCCCACAATGGTGCACAAAACACATAATTCTTGGTCCTGAAGCAGTAATAGGTTTAACCTCTTGTCTTACAATGCTTCAAGAATCTTTACCTTCAGAGTTTTAAAACCATTTAAACCAGGGGAGTCTCAACTTTCCAATACAACACATCATTTTTTTCTATTCCTCTAAAGTAAGTTGTGATGCTATTTTTGTCCTACAAATGCATTTTCACAGTACTTTAACCTTGTATGTTTTTGATTAAATGAATATGTATTTTTTTCATTTGTTGATAAAGATGATTTATACAGTGTAATTTTTTGTTTGCTTTCATCTGTAATATTTTTTAAGAAGTCATGAAACCTGCAGATAACCTGCATGGGAGTTGTGTAATAGTTTTTATCCACAATGGATGGCATAAGTATGATTGGCACTTATTTTAGATAACCTGCAGAACTAAAATATACTTTTACTATATATCTATATACCTAAGCAGCTATCAAAATCTGAGGATGAATAAACTTTACAAATGGGCACTATAAGAGTTGCACCACCTACATCTTTTGGTTTAAAATTCCTATAAAACAGATGTACAAAATATTCAAGGTACCACTCAATGTAAATATATTTACCACATATGCGATGAGCCATCTCATGTAAGGATGAAAGCTATCCCATTTTCTTTTGTGCAATTCCACTGAAATTTAAACCTGGATTTTTTATTTTTTTATAATTATGAAAAACAAACAGCATTAGTAAAAAAAAAGATTATATTTTTATTTCTTAACAAGTAGTTCTATGATTAAATGAAAATTTAATCACTTGAACTGTTCTACTAGTTCTCTGTTTCTCATCTGGAATTCAGTTTTATCTACCAAAACCAAGAATAGTAAGGGTCAGCTTCCTGTTCACCCCATTTACCAGTAGGGGTGTTTATGTGGGAACAGAATGCAGCAAAAGGTTCTTTATTTATTCCTATTTTTCACAATATTAAGTGCAAAATGAGCTTGGAATGTTACTGCTCTAGTTGGTAACAGCTTCCCGCCCACTTTGCAATGATATAATTGACTATACAAAGGGTAAGGTATCAGAGAAGCAGAGTCAAGGATTAAACTCTGCCATGGACCTTTTGTGGGCAAACAAGAGTTTTTAATCCCTATATTCATTGTCTGTTGAGCAGAGATAATTAGGTGTAACCTACTTACAGGAATCTTGTGAGGTTTAAATTAGAGCTGCTATCTAAAACACAATGGCTGAAAGCCCAGAACAGGTAATATTCAACAGCAGTATAAGGTTTAATATCTTATCTCTTACAATTCTCATTAAATTATTGTGATTATCCTATAACACTTATAAAAGATAAGTGTTATAGGATAATCACAATAATTTATATGGATGGCATGCTGCATTTGACATGGACTTGCATGGGTAATCTTTGACAGGGGTAAGGGTCCAGATCCTGCCAAAACATATTTCCATTATGAGAAAGATATTATGTGCAAGTAGCATAGAAAAAAATCCAGAAAATCTTGTGTTTGAGCACATATGGGATACTGGATTAGACCTGGTATTTGCAGCATCCCGATAACTAACATTATTTTAGCCCTTTGACATTTGCCCTGGGAGATAATTCATGAAAGTAAATTGGTCAAGTGTTGTGGGTCTACTTCATTACAAAAAGCAAAAATAGCCAATGCAGGTAAAAAACACAGGAACTCCAACGCACCAACCCTGCCCCCCCCCCCCCCCCACCCCGCCCCCCACCCCCTCCCCCCCCCCCCCCCTAATTCCCATCATGGGAGTTGTATAATTAAATTGTACAACTCTCTGGGTGTGTCTACACATTCAATTAATGCTATTTACACTTACTGTGCAGTAATTTTTGTGCAGTAAGCCAGCCCTGGGAAGGCATCTACAAGTGCATCCTGTTAGGAACAGATTTGCTTCTTATAGCATTAAGCCAGGGGTGTGCAATTATTTGGGCCCGAGGGCAATACAGGGAGTTTTGATGAGCTGTCATAGGCTGAGTCAGCCCCCCTCCCCCGCAACTCACCAAAACTCCCTTTGGGTGCATGGGAAACATTGTTTGGGAGCAGGACAGTCATGGTCTACTCCATGCATGCCCTGCCTTGTACAGGGTGGCAGGGAGGTGTATGGGGGTGTATGTGCATGTGGGGAGGCCCTGCCTGGGATCCAGTCAGGGGTGAAGGGAGAGAGGGGGAGATGGCATATGTAGCAGAGCTTGCCTGGTCAGCAGCTACCCCTACAGAGCTCCACATGGGGCGAACCCCTGCCCGGGGCAGCCAGTGCCATCCCCACATGGGGCGACCCCCGGCCCGGGCCAGCCAGTGCCATGCTCCACCCACACACATCAGCCCTGGCCCTGACAGCTGTTGGTGGGCCAGCATACAGTTTCTTCTGAGCTGTTCCAGGGGCGATGCATAAGGGATGCATATGGGTGCTTGTGCATCCCCTACAAAAAGGTGCCACTGACACTGTCGGTGGTGCCAGCAGCATCTGCAGGCAGTCTGCAATCCCTCCTGGGTCCAACCCTTGGTTGGCACTCTCCACCTCCCCCGCTGTCAACAGTGCCGGCGGTGGCTGCGGGAGCGCCCCTGTTTACTGCCGCCGGGCTCCTGCCGCTCCTGCCACTATGTTCCTGCCACCACCGTGCCCCCCAGCCACTGGGGACATGGGTCATTCATGGGCTGTTCCCAATACAGCTGCAGCTGGCCAGGTTCGCTTTGTCACCGTGAGGCTTTGTGCTACACCAGGAACAGCCCCACCAGAAGCTGTGCACTGGTCAGGGCCAGGGCTGGTGGGCTGTTCTTCTTCCCTTGCCTCCAGATATGGCTGCTTTTTCTGCTCCTCCCCCTGACCCTGCAGTACCAATCTGGGTGGGTGGGTGGGTGGACAGGAAGGAAGCTTCAGCTGGGCAGCTCCTACCCAGTATGTGGAATTCTAGCTCTAGTTCCCAGCTGCCTTCCACCCACTCCATCTGCCCAGTGTGATGAGCAGCCACTGCATATGGTTTGAGTGGGTGGAAAGAGGCTGGGAACTGAAGCTGGAGCTCCATACTTTAGGCAGAAGCCACTTGGCTAAAGCTTCCTGCCTACCTGGAGCTGCTTTTTTCTTTTCTTTTTTTGAAAAATATATCTATATCTACATCTCTGAGGTTATATAGATCTACACTCCGAGTATCACTCCACAAAGAAAAAATAACCAGTTACCAAAAAAATGCACCCACACAGTCTGTACACCTGTACAAAAACCCACTGGCCACCCAGACCTGTTACAATATCTGCATCACGTGCTACACACACATAAACAAACTCTGGTCTCTTAGACCAGGCCACCCCTTCCTTTCATCCCCACCCCACTTGTAGGGTCACATACTCAGTTCACCTGTTGTCCATGTCACTGTTGCTCCAGCTCCCACTGAAGGAACCACTGCTGCTGTCGCTAGCTTCAGTTCCATTTGTCTCTTCTTCTTCCTTGTTGTCACTGCCCCCTTCCCTGCAGCATGGGAGTTGGAAGATCCTGTACAACTTTTCTCTGTGCCAGGTAGCTTAGGCTGTGTCCTCTCCATGCTCCACTACCAATTTCAGTGCAGTAAGGGCAGGAGCAGCAGCTGCAGCTGGAGGTAAGTAGAGTAGAACAGCTTCACCAACCCCAGCCCTGGCCAGCATGTGGCTGCATTCAATTGGCTGCTGTTGTACTCACCTCACCTCCAGCAGCCACTCCTTCTGCTCCTGCCCCTGCTGTGCTGCTCTGGGTGGCCAGGTGTTGAGGGAGAAGAAAGCTTCAGCCTGACTCCTCCCACTGGAGGTGAGGGGAGCAGAGGAGCATTTGGTCAGCTGCAGCCATGCTGGGAACAGCCCCACCAGAAGTTGCATGTTGTCTGAGGCTGGCAGGAGTGTGGTGAAGGCATGCCTGACAGGAGTGGGTGGAGCTCAGCCCCATGCGAAGCACTAGAGGGGCAGCCACAGACTGTATCCAGCCAGTTGGCAGGCTGGATCCGGCCTGTGGGCCATATTTTGCCCACACCTGGATTAAACAGATCCAGGCTTGCTCCTGCCCTGCTCTGACCACTTGCAGAAGCCAGGGGGAGCTTCAGACCTCAAATGCAGCTGCCTGGGTGCTAGGGGCCTCCAGGAAGGAAGGCAGGCAGCTGAGGATGGCAGGGGTCTCCAGAGGGGACAGGCAGAGGCTGGGCATGGATGCTGTCCCACAAGCTTGTGGTGAGTGCTCCATGAAGACTCCCTTCCCTCCCCTGCCAGCAGTGGTAGACAGGGGACCATGTCTGCAAGGCAGTCATGAACGACCTCTTCCTCCACTCCCCACAATATGGGCAGCTGCCCATGAACCCCAGACCCACAGTGCACCCCCAAGAACACACGCATTCTAGACCGTTTCCAATCAATAATCTTTATTTCTCTCTACCACAACACACTCCCTCTTGCCCTCTGTCCCCAACAACACAATCCTTCCCACCTTCCCTTCCGAACAACAGGCCCCACCCTGAACCCGAACACTTACCACCAATAAAACACCCTTTTCCCCATGCAACTATTTACAAGAGTGTGGTTGGTGTAGTGTTGGGGGGAACGGTGGGCTGGAGGCACCTATGGCACAGAGACCAGGAAGAGGCACTTAGCAACCCAGTCTGTGGTGGCACCACCACAGGTATGGACACTGCAGTGAAGCTGATGGCCTGGGAGTGAGGGTGGGCTTTGTGGGCCCAGCAGGAGCCATCTCCTGTTTAGGGGCCATGTGGTGGGCAGGTGAATGGTAGGCATTGCGGGACTTCCTCCTAGGCCCACTGGAGGGCTAGGCATGGGGCCACAGGTGGGGCTGAAGGTGTAGCCAGGGCTGATGCAAGGGATGCCAGCTAGGCAATGGATGGGGCTTGAGCTGGGTCGCGAACAGCATTAAGGTGACTGCCAGGGCCAGGATGGTGTCCAGCACCCAGTGGTCCTTCTCCATGACCTCCACTGCCCAGGCCACTATGACAGCCTGCTTCTCTTATGCCTCCAGCATCATCTCAAGGAGGGCAATGGGCCTGTCCCAGAAGATGCAGTCTTCCTGGTCCCTCTCCTGCTCATACATGACAGCCTACAGGACTGCTAGAGTCAGCACGTGCCCACAGTACAGGGGCATGGTGTCCACTTGCCAGGAAGCAGCCAGAAAAAGCCTGGAGGGTTAAGGCTGGGGCTCTGCAGCACTACTACAACCAACACATGCCCAGCACACCAGCACACAGTAGTCAGGGGAGGCATCAGCTGGCCCAGACATCAGGTGCCAAGCTAGGGGTCTAAAGGCCATCCAGGAACTGCTAGGGCTGTCTCAGCCACATTGATCTGCCCCTGGAATGAGGCTGGCTCCCTACTGGCCTGACTGAGACCCAGAGCTAATTTGCTTCCAGCCAAGGTCTACACATGCACTATTGCTCATTAGCTAATTCACAGTAAATCTATTGTATTTACAGGTAGTAGATTTACTGTTTATTAGCCTATTTACTGTGCAGTAGGTTCAGCACATGGTTACATAGTGATGCTTTACTGTGCAGTAGATTAGTATAAAAAAGATTGGATATTTACATAAAGAAATCAAGAATATCCAGAGTTTCCTTAATTCATCACAACTTTTTGAAGAAATACTAAATCTTGTGCTTCATAGCTAAAGCTCCAATAGTAAGACTCGGATGATTCCACATCTGTTTCCTCTGCTCAAGAGTCTCTTTCCCCACAAGCGGTAGATACAGAGTACTAGGCTCAGGTTGATGCAGTGAGGAACTCCTACAATTCTATGTTTCCTCCACCTTTTCACTTCCTTGTTTGCTTTAATATTTTCAAGAGAAAGCCATGCACACTCCTGTTCCTATGGATCTTTGACAGCTTTGTCTTTTGCACCAGTTTTTCTGGACTGCCATTAGTCATGCTTGCACTTATGCATTTGTAAGTGAGAGCAAACAAAATGTCCTCAAATCAATGTTAACATTAAAACACAAAAGCAGTGCTAATGCTGCTTGGCACAAAGAGAAAGACTGAAGGAGGAAGAATCACTAGAGCAATCTTAATTCAAGGCTATTGTTCAGAGGCATTGAATGTACCATGTACAAATCTGCTCTTATTCAAGCAGTCCTGCAATTTGAGACACTTACATAGACTGCAAGTCTTTCTTTCCTGAGTGTAATATAATATAAGAAACATGCAGAATTGTTCAATCAACCCACACCTGGTAGCCAATGATCTAAATATTTGAGTGATACCCATTTTTAACAAAGGTCATAATTCTCCACTTCAGTAACATTTTGTCCACCTCTAAAACTTCTGAAATAATTTACAATTCAAACTAACCTTGGACTAGGATACTTGTATATTTGCAGCAGTGCCACAACTCAGGTTCAAATAATTAGTTCATACAGCCAGTTTTTTAACTTATGCTGTTGTATTAGTTTTAGAACTGAACAAAACAAATCTTTAACATTTTTTTAAAACTTGCTAGTATAGATTGGCTTGCAGGTCATGCCAAATATTTCTTCAGTAAAGGTCCTGAAGTTTACTTTTCATATTGGCACACAAGTATACCCCAATTCACAGCATAAAGGTGCCAAACCATCAAGTGCCACCTGTTCTCTAACCGAATCGTTTCCACAGAAAGTTTGCATCATTTTCACAGCCAGAATTTCCACAGTAAGTTCTTACCATCCCCATCTTAAAGATGTCTGAATCTAAATTTTGAACCTGTAGACATACACAATTTATTCCAAGGTTTGGATACTTTTCACAGTTACAAGGAAGGTGGGATGCAAAATTTTAGTTTGGGCAAATCTAAGGTTTTAAAAATAGGTCACAAAACAGGATTTTTCATTTGCAAAATGTAAAATTAATTCCTGCACAGACAACTACTTACCACAATACTTTTAAAATGGGGCTTTTCACTTTCCATGCACCACAGATGTGCTCTGTTATCCACATACCCATAGCAAAAAAAATGTTACTTTTGAAGGTACAGATTTTATCCTTGAAAGCTTTTAAAACAACTACAAGAAAATAGAGAAAAAATAATAATAATGAAACCCCCAAAGCAGCAAAACAAAAACTCTACTCACTGCCAGTATTTATTATTGTGTTTGTGTATTCTAACTCTGTTTTGGGATATTAAATCTCCTCTTTCTACATACTCTTAGAGAGTTTTTCAATTGTCTACTTATTACATGGACATTATTTTTAAATTTTCCTTTTCTATTTGAGAGACCATATTAACTTCAAGGCCCTTCTGCATTTTTCCTATTTTTTTCTTCTGTAAACCATCCCCAAGTACCATCAGCTCAAGTAACCCCTCACTCACATCTTGAGGGACTCATAAGCTGTCTTCTGTGTGCCTTTCCTGCTATATAGAGGATAACAGAAAGAACAGTACAGTCAATTCCAAATATTTCCCATACTGAACAAATCCTTCCCTTCCCCTTTGTAGAAGAATCTACCAATCTACTAGAATTGAGAACAGCAGTCTCAAAGCAGCATTGCTTCACTGGTCGTGTAGTTAGCATCTGCTACTTTCTTTGACTGCCCCATGGCTTAGTAAAATAAGCGTTGTGTAACTAACCTACGTCCACATCTGGTGTTGAGAATATTCTACAAGTGGAATTTTCCCTTTGCCTTCCCTCACTCCAAATCAGATCTAACCTCAATTGCTTGCACAATATTCTAGAAAGCAATGCCATGGGCAAGTCATTGGCCTGATACTTTATATGGCAAGGCCCTCCCAGCCACTCACCATCTAAGATCCCATGTCACTTCTACAGGCCACAGGTATATTAGTGTTCTGGTGGGCCTTTAAAACTATTCATGAAATAATTTTGAGTTAAATTCCCTTTTGTGTTCCGTTGGGAAGTCATCCCACACTTCCCATTTTAACTATAGTTGTGAGCTAATGCAAAAGAAACTCATGATCCACCCTAAGCAGAGTTTCAATACAATATTAAATGTGGTCAGCTCTATGCAAACCCCACGATGCCTTTTCTATTAATCTCTCAATGGCATTTCCAAGACCTCTTACACCTTAGTATAGGAGTAGGCAAAATACGGACTGCGGGATGGATGCAGCCCACGAGGCCATTCTATCTGGCCTGCAGGGCCCCTAAGAAAATGTAGAAAGTTAATATTTCTCTGCCCTTGGTTCCTATCAAAGATGATAGGTCCCAAGGGCAGTAGGACCCAGGGGAAGCCCGGTGGGCTCCAACAACAGTGGGCCTGCCCAGACCCACCCCCCAGCCAGAAGCCCCAGCCAGGGTTCCTGGGCTGGGAGCACATGGCTGCCCCAGTGCAGGAAGCTCAGGTAAGTGGGGGGGGGGACCCCAGGCAGGGAAGGAGTGCGGACAGGGTTGGGAGAAGTGGCCCCTCCCCGCCCACGCCTGGTGCCCCACCCTGCAACTGCTCGCAGCCTGCATGGAGCTGCCTGTGCCCACTCCGGACAGCCCCATGTGAGCTGCAAGCACCTGCAGCATGGGGCACTGGCTGCGGGGTGGGGGAGGGGCCGCTTGCCCCCCGCGCTCAGTTTTTCCCTGGTTCCTTCCCTGCACGGAGAAAGGTGGCCCACTGCCTGCCCCATGTTCGGCACCCTGCACTGCATGCCCTCGCAGCCCACACGGGGCTGTCCAGAGCAGGCACAGGCAGCCCCAGGCCAGCTGCCAGTGGCTCCAGCATTGGGCACCAGGCATGGGGCAGGGAGGGGCTGGTTTCCCCCCCACCCCGTGCTCAGCACCACCTTGTAACCCGGCCCTACTGCCAGGCTGGCAGTGGGGAGGGTTACAAGCTGGTGCTGAGCATGGGGAAAAGTGGCCCCCTCGCCCCCCCGCCACACACTGCAGCCACCTACAGCCTGCATGAGACTGCCTGTGCCTGCCCCAAACAGCTCTGCATGGGCTGCGAGCAGCTGCAGCAGGGAGCACCAGCCATGGGGCAAGTGAGGGGCCACTTTTCCCCATGCTCAGCACCAGCTTCTTCCCTGCTGGCAAGCAAGGGGTCAGGGCTGTGCACTGCCCCCCACCTGTACCGTGGGGCTGGGGGGCACTGGGAGTGAGCGGGCAGGGAGCCAGTGGGAGCACAGGGCCTGCACCAGTGTCCTGGGGCCAGCACCAGTGGGGCCCAGAGAAGGATGGCAGGAGCATGGGGTCCCAGCTGGTAGGTGCTCTATGGAGCTGGGCCAGCTCCCCTCTCCCTGCTGGTGCAGCCCAGCCTGGCTCCACAGACCCTTGCTGTCCTGTGCCTCGCTCTGGGCCCCACCGGTGCTGGTCCCAAGACATTGGGATGTTGGTCCCAAGATGGTGACCAGGGGGTGGGGCACCTGTCAAGGGGTGGGGCACCTGTCACAGGATGGGGCTACCCATGCAGCCCTCAACAGCCTGCCAAAACTGGGTAAGCGGCCCTCCGCCCAAAATAATTGCCCACCCCTGTCTTAGTACTTGTGTGATGGTAGCTAGAAGGATGAAAGGTGTTATTAAAAAATCATTTAAAGCCTGCCACAATTTGCTTTCATATAGATATAATTAGTACTAAATGACTACCCAGGAGTGAAGAACTGTGGCCATCTCTCCCGCACCCTCAGCCTTCCCTCTGGGAGAGGGCTGAGCCCCAGCTCAGGTACTCTCTCAGCCACCTGAAGAAGGGAGAAGGACTTGACCAGCTTGTAGACCCTACAAAGCCAGCAGACATCCCTGGGTGGGTGCCACTAGAGGGCATCATTTGGTGTTGCCCTCTGGTGGTGACCAAGGCAGGGATGGAAGAACTTCCTTTTTCTTTCTTTTTTTCTTTTAATTAGGTTTCTTTGATTTTTGTGTTGTGTTTGTTAAGGAGAGGAGTGCCAGCTGCAACCCATCTGTAAGAAGCAGGTGTGGGCTTGGGGAGCATGTTGAGAGGGGCATAGGGAAAATCTTCCCTGGGGGTGAGGTGGGGTGGTGAAAATCAGAGTGTGGGAGGGAGGTAGTGATTGGGGGAGAGGGGAGTTGAAGTTCTGAGTTTAGGGTTTTGGGGGGAATTCTGCCTTTGGGTTGTTTGTTTATGTAAGCCTTTCAGACCCTTTTGGATAGGGTGGTATATACATCTAATAAACAAACACAGGGTTGAATACTACATGCATACACTTTAGAGTAAAGACACATTTTCATATTAACTCAGTGGAAGAGCATCCTGCTATTTGGATCAACAACATTTTAGATGCATCAGGTAATATTAAAGTCCCAATTAAGAAAGAAATTAAACATATAAAGTCATTCACTAGAATTAATTCCTTTGCTCAACAGCTACTTATGTGCTTTCAGAACAATGTCTCAATGTTATATACAACGTGTGTTCCTGTTCAAGAAAAACTTGAAATAAAAATCTCGCCTTCATCCTTAGACAGGCTTGATAGATCTAATTTCATGCACAAAGTGGTGAAATGGATTTCATTTTTTCACGTGCACCAGAAAGGTTGTTTACCAACTTATAGAAACATCCTGCCTCACAAAAGGTAACTCGATAGGATAGGAATCACTACAGAAATCATTTGGGCTACTGAACATGTATTACTGGTAGTATACAGGAAGGTACCTACTCAGTTTAATTCTGGACACAAAGGTAATTTGAAGAGCTGCCAATTAGGAAAAAAAAAATTACCAAATATGCTTTATTCAATATCAAAACAGTCTTCCAAGCATAAAGGAAATTTACATTTAATGCAAATCTCTACAGATAGTCCAAACCTACGCCCCACATACAAGATGTGATTAATATCATTTCAAAAAGAAAAGTTAAAAGTTAATTAACACTTTGTTTTGCATACTGGTAAGCCTCAATTCTGCACTCAGTCAGGTCTTACAATGACCTCAGTTTTTTTTCTCTCTCAGAAAACATACAATTTGAGGTGGAGATTGTGACGTGTTTTCCTATGTAATTGATATAGTAATCACTACAACATCTGGTTAAACACATAAAAGTGTAATGAAGAACAGGAAAGAATGAGTAGATACTTAATACTTCCCTTAGCTCTACTTGCTTTGCAATTAGGTCCCAAGATTTTGAATTCTATTAAGTAAGATTAATTGATTTTCATTCAAGCACATAACTACTACTGCAAATTCCAGCCTTATGCAAGTAAGGCAATGTAACAAATTTGCTATTATAAAACAATGTTATATAGGATTTATAATATTGATACAAAGGGAATGACATTGGTCTTTTATGATAACAATGAGAAATAACAGCTTTGAGCCAAAACCACAATGTGGCAGATAAATCAGCTGACCATCACTAAGGGACCCTAGAACAGTTTCAGCTACATGACTGTGGTTGGAACAGAAAGCAAATAATATAGAGCTTGTTTGTCAATGTGATGTAAACTGCTAGCTTCTGTAACAGAAACTTAGTTTATTTTTCTTTACAAAAAAACAGACATCTGTCTCCTTTAATAATGTTGTTGAAGCACTTCTCAGTGATGTTACCCTTTGTTGAAGACACTCAAAGAAATGGTAGGATAATGAGCAAAAACTGATCTTCTCTCTTCTAATAGCTATACCATCAGCCACATTTCCAAATTATGCAATCCTATTGAATAATGCAGTAACATGCCATCTCGTAGCTTTAATATTTCAAAATTGAAACATTTCTCATTTTATTGAGGGGGGAAATGCCCCCCCCCCCCCCCCCCCC